>NC_083700.1:106566171-106848671 GCF_033118175.1 Dama dama
CTCTCCCCCGCACTTACTGCAGCAATACAGGCTTTATCTGCTATTCCTTGAATACACCATGCAAGCTGCTACCTCTGCCTGGGGTTCTCTTCAAGGAGATATCCCTCACCTCCTCTAGGTTTCTCCTCAAATGTCACTTTTCAGTGAGACTTTCCCTAACTACACTATTATAACATACACACACACACACACACATAATGTGTATATTACATGTACATATAATATGCACACACATATATACACACATACACGCACGCACACATCTTACATAATATCTGTGCGTGAACACATATACATGCTTACTTGCTCAGTCATGTCCAACTCTTTGAGACCCCATGGACTGTAACCAGCCAGGCTACTCTGTCCATGGGGATTCTCCAGGCAAGAATACTGCAGTGGGTTGCTATGCCCGCCTCCAGGGGATCTTCCTGACCCAGGGATCGAACCCAGGTCTCCCGCATTACAGGTAGATTCTTTACTGTCTTAAGATATACATATTTACAATATACATATATACCATATGTATGTATCTATACACACACACACACATAAAATCAATGACCCATCCTCAATCTGTATCTTCCATCCTTGTTTTATTTTTCTTCATAGAAGTTATCATCAACTAGCAAATAATATGTTTTATTTGTTTATTCATTTATTTTTGGACTTATCCCCCGTTACAGCGTAAGTTCCTCAAGGGTAGGAACTTTTGCCTGTTTTTTCATGTTATATTCCCAGAACACAGAATAATGCCTGGCACACAATGAGCACTATATGTTGAATGCATCAATATTAGCCATTACCATCGCTTCTATTACTATTGGTTTCAGTTATACAACAGTCAAACAGTTAAAGGCTTAAATGAGAATGAACTACACCAGAAAGCCAAAAAATTGATCTACAATGAGAAAAAAATCAAGCCACAAAAAAAATATTTCATTTGACAGTAAAAGTATTCTTGAAAAGGCAAGAACTATAATGTTAATGACTGAATATTAGTGAAGATACAGAAACAAGGAAAGTGAGTGATCTCAGCACACTGGAAGAAGATCTGTTACAGGGCTATATCTTCACCCTTGGTAAATTCCTGATATACAGACCACAATACTTAAATCATCCTATCTAGACCCCTCTTGGATAATGCTAGAATTAAACAGAGCTTCTCTCTGAGTTTAATTTCTTCAATACCCCAAGATGATTCTTCTGTCTTTACACATATTTTTCTCATGTCCAATACCAACACTTAATAACAAAATTTGAATTTTCAGATAGTTCTATTTTGCATAGACATCAATGGTTTCATCTATTTTTTATAAATTTCTGCTACCTTTGGACAGTGAAAGAGGGACCATTCTTCATTCATTATTTACTGACTGAAGGATGATGTATCCAGTACTCTGCTAGAATCTATGAAGGAGAACCAAGTATGAGATAGCATATCTGCTATCAAGAAACTCACCACCTTAGAGAAAAACAAAGCCTACATGTTAAAAGAGTTTAGAGAACAAGAAGATTCATAATAAATAAATGATGTGTATTTAAATACATATATAAGTCTATTCTTTTTAACCCTTACCTGTTGACTCTACGAGGCCGTTTTTCCGGTTTAATATCCACATCATAATGATACACATCTATTTTGGGAATCTGAACCTGAAAATGGTTAGCTAACAGTCGAATTGGTTTTCCGACAGTTCCAAGGCCAGGACGACGAGGTGGCTGAAACAGGCTGGCTGGAGGCCCTGAAGAGATTGAAAGATTATTTGATTTGCTATTTGTTTGTGAAGGATGATATTCCCTTCATGATGATGATGATGATGATGATAGCTACAATTGGGAATTCCCTGGCAGTCCAGTGGTTAGGACTCTGCAATGTCACTGCCAAGGACCCAGGTTCAGTCCCTGGTCAGGGAACTAAATTCCCACAAGCTGTGTAGTCCAGCCAAAACAAAACAAAAACAGCTACAATTATTGCAATCTTATCATTCGCTGAACATCCTCCAATATAAAAAGTTATGTAAAAAGCTTTTTGGCCTAAGATTCTCTAGATTTCTAAATATTTTTTCCACACTGCTATTATTTTGAATATGGGGGATATCAACAGGAGATACAATATGATGAACTCTCAGATGCACTCTACTGTCTAAAACCTTTTATCAGTATCAGTAGATCTACAGCTAGGCTTACAAAATTGTATGTATTTTAAAATAAAATCATCTCTAAACTCTGGAGGCCATCATCAGTTCAGGCTGGAGATGATCCATTAATCCTCCACAAATTAGCTTGATTATTATAGTTTTGTACAGACTGTCAGAGATTAAATAGCAGCTATCTTTATCAATTTAATTGCTAATTTAGACAGTGAAACAATACCAATGAGGCTAGACTTTCTTCCTTATAACCTGGTATTTTAAAAATCTGGACAATCTGATATTTCCTGACCATAAGATTTAGTTTATTTCTTCAACAAACATTTATCCATTTATTCCATGTCTAAGCTGTACTGTAGAGTCAAGAAAAAGATAGAACCTCTGCCTTCAAGGAATTGACAGTCTAGACCAGCAAGCAGTTCTCAATCTGGAGGAGCTTTTGTCCCCCAGTAAACATTTGCCAACTATGTGGAGACCTTCTTCGTTTTCACGAATTGGGGGGTGATACTGACAAAGCACATGACAGCCCCCCAAAATATAGAAGTATTCAGTCCAAAGTATCGAATAGTACTGAGGCTGAGAACCCTGGTCTAGATAGAGCAGTCATTCCAAATTATTCTATTGATGGTTTACAAAATATTCTATAAAAAAGAAAGGTTTCCATAAGCTAAAAAAAACCCCTGCTTATTCTCTCCCCTTCTTAAAATTCCAATATATATATTATCATATTAAATTCTCTAACAAGTCATGTAATAAATAAGCTTGTTTAATTCATCATTTACCTGGCTTATTTTTCCCCAGAACATACACACATGTATATACACACTAACTCTTTCTCTGTTTTTAAAACCAAACATCTATCAATAGTCAGTAAATTAGGGTTTAAGGAAACAGTCTGGGAAATATCTGTCTACAGAAAACCTTATTCCTTTCTGATGATATTGTCAAATAGACACTGGTCCAAAAAATAAACATTTTTTTCTGCTATGAATAGGTGTTGAGTAAAGTGAGCTGTATTTACAAAGGAAAGTTACAACAGGTTCTCTCATTGCAATGGTATTTCACCAAGAACAAAGACAATTCACCAAGGAGAGAACACTTTGAAGTAAGAAGCTGTTCTGGTCCAATATCACTTAGGAAAATCAAAGCAAACACTTCAGTGAAATTTGTGTTGACAGATCACCACACACTAACTCCTAAAA
Source organism: Dama dama (assembly GCF_033118175.1). Taxonomy (NCBI): domain Eukaryota; kingdom Metazoa; phylum Chordata; class Mammalia; order Artiodactyla; family Cervidae; genus Dama; species Dama dama. Next base: position 106,569,524 of record NC_083700.1, read on the forward strand.
TACTGAAAATCTTTTCATGTATTAAATTCACTGTTCATTCTTTCCCTGAATTATACTCATCCTTCAAAACTCTGGTCAAGAGCAACCTCCTTGGAAAGCTTTTCCAGACTCTCCTAAGCTAGAGGATGCATCTTCTGTGTCCCCAAGATGTTTTGTATAGGAAACATGTAGGACAAGTATCTAGAAACAACTTGTTAAACTACTGTTTCCTTCACTAGACTGTAAACTCTTAGAAGAAATGGACTTCCAATTCAAAGTTATCATAAAACCTAAGTCAATGATGAGTGCATTGTAGGAATTCAGTAAATGCTGAACTGAACAATACTAATAATCTCTGTAGCAGTGCAGATAGAAATTAAACAGAAATCTAGTCATTTCTAAAATTAAAGAATTGATTATTTTTCATTAAAACAAAAGCACATAATATTTCTTGGAGTTGAGTTCCATTTCTGGTGAACAAGGGGATCTACTCTGGGTGTGATAAGGCATTTATAAACAATGTAAGAAGTAGATAATAAATAATATCAGAGGTGGACAGGCATACTGAATTCACCCAACTAAATCATATAGATAAGTCAGCCTTGCATATTCCAAGACACACTTAAGTAATCATAGTATCACAAATCCAGCTTTATGACAGAAATTTGCAAACAGAAATCTGGATCAAATGACTTGCCCAAGGACATATGACTTCGATTTTAAACCACGACTAGAATCTAGGTCCCCTAACTCCCAGTTCAGGGCTTTCTCTTCTTCAGTATATTTCACAATCCTATGGCATCTATACCTCTCAGAAGTACTTGATGCTCTTTAAAGAGACAGAGGCAGAGTAAATGAAGGAAAGGGATTAAGAAGTGGAGAAAAGGAAACAGTGTGTTCCTCTTCCATGGCAAGAGAGAAAAGTTAGAACGTGAGTGATCATTCCTTTTAATAAGTTTAGAAGATTTAATTAGAAAAATACGTTCTAAACTTTTCCATCCCCAAAGCTGGTTTCTTTGAATTTATCAAAACGACTTCTGAAGAAATAAAGTCTGGAACCAAACTGCCTGGGTTTCAACTCTGGTTTTACCACTCCCTAACTGCATGACCCAGGGCCAGTTTCTTAGCCAATCAGTTTCCTTATCTATAAAATGGAAGAATAAAAATGACAATAATAGCTCCTATCTCATAAGGTTATTGTGAGGATCTCATGAGGTGATATACATAAAAGGCTTGATGTGCCATGGTGTGCTAAGTCGCTTCAGTTGTGTCGACTCTTTGCGACCCCATGGACTGTAGCCTGCCAGGTTCCTCTGTCCATGGGATTCTCCAGGCAAGAATACTGGAGTGGGTTGTCATGCCCTCCTCCAGGCGATCTTCAACCCAGGATCGAACCCACATCTCTTTAGGCTCCTAATTTGGCAGATGGGTTCTTTACCACTAGCGTCACATGGGAAGCCCAAAAGGCTTAACACAGTGCCTCATAATGGTAAGCACTCAAGAAGTGTTAGCTATTATGATTGCACTTGTATAAACGTTACAGTTATTTCTCAAAGGCCCTCATGTTGGGAGCATCTCAAGAACCTAGTGACAAAGTCTGAGAATTACATCTTCCAAAAAGGTAACTACTATGACTCAACACAGACTGGATGAAGTCAGCTTAACAGAAGAGGAGGGCATTGGACTAGGAGTCAGGTGATCCACACTCATCCTCATCATTTAGCCTTGAGCCCTCCATACAGTCACTTAAGCTCTCTGAACCTCATCTGTAAAATGGGGATAATACCTTCCTTACACACCTCACAGAGGATCAAATGAACTAACAGCTGAGGAAGCACTTTCCAAACTGTAAAGCACTGTAGACATAGATGTCAGCACAGTGGTAAAGAATCCACCTGCCAACGCAGGAGACGTAAGAAACATGGGTTCAGTTCCATGTTGGGTTCAATCCCTGGGTGGGGAAGATCCCCTGGAGCAGGAAACGGCAACCCATTTCAGTATCCTTGTCAAGAGAACTCCCTGGACAGGGCGGGCTACAGTCCATGGTGTGGCAGAGTTGGACACAACTGAGCACGCATGCACTATTAATATGACAGAGTTAGTTACTCATCACGTCCGACTCTTTTTGTGACCCCACGGACTGTAGCCCACCAGGCTCCTCTGTCCATGGGATTCCCCAGGAAAGAATACTGTAGTGGGTTGCCATTTCATCCTTCAGGGGATCTTCCCAACCCAGGGATCGAACATGGGTTTCCTGCATTGCAGGCAGATTCTTTACCACTGAGGCACCAGGGAAGCCCTAATTATTAATATAAACAAAATAAATGGTAATCTAATCTAAAACTTCCTAGCTGCTGTTAGAAATTGAAACTGGGTGAGAGAATGCAGAGCAAGACTAAACATGCTTCAGTGATTGTTCAGGTGAGGAGAGAACAGTGCTCCATGTGCTTCAGCAAAGAAGCAAGAAAGCTTCTCGAGGTTCTTAGCCAGGCTGAAATATCCCACAAGACTAGCAACTCCCTTTGCTCTGATTCTGTGCTCAACAAGCAGCTTCTTGTTATTAATTGGGTTTCCAAGGTACTCTGACACCAAAAATGGAGTTTGCTAGACAGCAGGCAAGAAAATATTCCAACCAACAGAAAAGATCTGTGTTGGCTTTTTCATTAGTATCTCGTAAATGTGGTTAGTGAGAATTAATTTTCCATAATCCTGGGTGAACTGATAAACCCTCAAACCTGCAAAAGCTAAAATAAAAAAAAAAAAAAAGAGTCCCTGGGATGTTCCTAACACTAGACTGATCTTTTCCGTGAAATTTAGTTTGTATACAGTTACATAGCCTCTTTCAATGTCAGCTCATAAAGCCAACAGTTGACTCAATTATGACCTACTAACAGGGAAGGGAGGGAAGAAACATTTGTTGAGTATTTTCAATGCATTACTATCTACAACAAGACTTCTTACATACATTACCTTATTTCATTCTCAGAGCAATCTTGCAGCACATAATTATTACTACTCTCATTTTATAGATGAGGAAATGAAAGCTCAAAGGAATTAAATAATTTGCCCAAGGTTATACAACTATTAAATTACTAGATTGGATTTGAACAGAAGTCTGTTACATTCCTAAAGACCAGATCCTGCTTTTACCTGGAGGATGTAGTTGAAGTAACCCAGTGTAATACTCACACTGAGGTTTATCAAATAATATTAATGTGACAAAACTAATTTATTTTTAAGAGGCATATGAAATTTGACTATGAAGTCCCTTAAAAAATACTTGAAACAGCAAATTAAGGTGGAGTAGGATCAGTCAGCCATGTAAACAAGTTTTAAGCAAACACACCTTCAAAGTTTCCAAACTCAAATGGTAGACTGAATTTTCTATGCACTAAAAAAATGAAATGCTCTACAACTAAATCAACTATGTAGATAAGGCATAATATTAAAGTTAATTCTAACACAGACTCCCTAAGCCCTGACCTACATTAGAAACTTGGGATTTCAAGTGGGAGCACCCGACTCCAACCTGCAGGGCATTTGTTACAACCTGGAATGGTTCTTCTGGTTTGGGCAAAGTTGGGGAGATAACCAGAGGCCATTCATAACGATGAGGAATTACAGTTCCCAAAGCACTTTCTCCTTCATTTGATCCTCACAACTACTTCTAACCCAATTAGAAGATACTCAGGGCATTAAAGCTTGAGCTGGAGTCGCCGGTGGGTAACTCGCCTGTCACGGAGGCGCTAGGACAGACCGCTGCGGGTCTGCTGCGCAGAATGACAGGTAGACACAGACACAGAAACATACTCCTCGAGACTTCAGGGCCGTTGAGAAAGGGTGGGCACTTTGCCCCTTGCCTTCAGGGCAAAGGAGAAGTGTTTAGGGGAAGTTCTTCTTCCTTATCTGACGGCTCTGGACTGTCTGCCAGGGCAAAGAAAAACAGGGGTGCGGCCCCAAGCCAAAATATCCCTGGTAGTGGAGTCCTTCGGTCAGGTCCGGGCCAGGCCCCCGCCGCGTACCTGGCACAGTCTTTCCTTCTGTGACCCAGACTGGCCTCGCCTCCACCCTGGAGTACAAACCACCTCCCTGAGGCTGGGTCAGCTCTCCCCTCTACCTAGGGACGCGACTCACCTTCCAGGGCCTCCCCCTCCTTAGACCTAGAGACCTGGCTCATCTCTCCAGGCTGGGGCGCGGAACCCGTCCCCCTCGCCCGCCCCCCGAGGCCGGGGTCAGCTCCCTCCGCCTTGTGCAGTGGGGCACGGCCCCGTCCCCCCAGGCCTGACGGCCCAACCTAGGTACGCACGAGCCGATCCGGGCCACCGGGAGCGGCCAGCCCTCCCACTCGCCCAGGCTTCCCGGGGTCCGGTCTGGGTCCCGGCTCGAGCGCGCTCCTCACCCGGTCCCAGCGCTTCCATGGCGGCGGCGGGGGCCGCCTCGCCCCGGTCCCCGGCGCCTCCCGCTCCGGGCCCCGCCGCCGCCGCCGCCGCGTAACGCTTGATCTCCGGAATATTGGCGCTCGGGGTGCGCCGCGGAGACGCGGGCACTGGGCAAGGGGCGGCGGCGGCGCCCGGCCCGGGGACAGGGACCGGGCTCCCGCGGCTCTTCCGGCCTCAGCGACAACAAAAACAATCCCCGCCGCAGCAGCGGCTGCCAGCGGGAGCGGGAGCGGGAGCCAGCGCGCGCGCCCGCCGGGCGGGGAGGGGGCGCGGGGCGCGGGGCGCGGGGCGCGCGCGGCCCGGGGTCCCGGCTCGCGGAGGGGGCGTGCGCGGCCCGGGACGCCAGGTCCACCCAGCCCGGCGTGGGGCAGGGGCGGGGTGGGGAGGGCGCGGGCGCGCGCCCGAGGAGGGCAGAGCCCCGAGGACTTGTCGGGGGCGCGCGCGCCCGCCCGCACAGCCTTGTGGCCCCGGGCGGCCTTCTCCCGCGGGGCGCCGGGGGGGCCTACGCGCTATCCACCCAGAGTCTCCCAACACCCGGTGGCCGGAGGAAGGTCGCCATTCCAGACTCCGCTGACCAGGACACAGCTCTCCGCTTCCGTCGGTGGAAAGTGTCTTGAGATTCACGTCGGACACCTCTCCTCCTTCCTCCCACCTCGGACCACTTCATTCTCTTCTGTCTCCTCTTTCTCCACTGTCCTGGGACTGAGAACACCGGGGTCACACGGGCGCAGCATTTTCTTTCCATTTCTTCATCCGAGAGTGTACTCCTAGGTGCCCTTCCCGACCCTTGTAGCCGAAAGTACCACGGGAATGGACTATGATAATGATGCATTCTCTCTTTGTCCCCTCTGCTCAGCAAGTCACCAGTCACTTCAGAGAGAAAAGTTTTGCTTTCTTGGATGACTTCACGGTAGCAGCCAAGAGTCAAAGGAGCGATTCCTAGCTTCACTGTCAGCCCAGTAGATCCAGCATCCTTGGGACTTTTAGTTGGGACTTTGAGTTGGAGAACATAGGACAAAAATAGTTTCCAGTCTTGAGAATAAGGCAGCTCTCAGCCACCAGTTAAAAAGGTACAATGTTTATATCTTGTACTCGTTTGCTAAAGCTGCCGTTACAAAGTATCAAGGACTGAGTGTTTTAAACAACCAAAAGTAATTTTGTTACAGTTACAGAGGCTAAACGTCCAAGATCCATTGGTTTCTTCTGAGAGCTCGCTCTTGTGCATATAGATGACGTCTTCTCCCTGTGCTTTCTCATGGTTTTTCCTGTGTATACAGTCTGTGTCCAAATGTCCTCTTCTTGTAAGGACGTCAGTCACACTGGATTAAGGCACACCTTACAGATTTCATTTTACTTTAATTACCTCTCTCTCTAAAGACCCTCTCTCCAAATACAGTGAATTCGGAAGTAATGCAACTTGGATTTTAACGGTGTGTGAATTCTTTGGGGACACAATCCATCCTATAACATGTGTAGTGAGATAGTCATTTGAGCATCTACAATGTGCAGCCATAGAGCCAAGAAATTTTTGTATGATAAAAATGATTTAAAAAAAATATTCGGGGCACCCTATGGCTAGGCACTGTGTTATGGGCTTCACATGTCATTTAGTCTTCTCAACCATCTGTAAGGTAGGTATTGTTAAGGAAAGTATTTGTACAGATGAGGAAACTGCCCCTCAGGAAAGCTAAGAAAGTCAGGCTCTGCAGTACATGATACAGCTGAGAAGCATGGAAAAAGTGTAGTTCTAAATCCTGAATTCTAGTGCTGGCTGATTCCATCCCTGGTTGGCTATAGAACTGAGACTTTTAATCAAGTCACTGGACTCTAGTCTGTTGATAACATGCTCCTAGTCCTTTCCATAGCACCATGCTGCTTCTCTGTTAAGCCAGATTTTAACTGGAAACTATGACAGGGGACAGAAAGTTTGAAGGGGTATAAGTACTCACTAAATGAACAGACTAGTAGCCAGTTAAGAGGATAATGAAAACCGACTGAAGGTCAAGCCTTGCGTTAAACCTAATAGCCACCTCCCTTCTCGACTCCAGGCTAAATTCTTCCCTTCAGGAAGCTACCACCAGGCTGGTGGCTTCCAGCCTGGTTTGAGACTGACATTCCCCCTCTCACTCCCTAACAAATTTCCCCCCATATTCTATTTGGTATGCTGAACAGAGAACATAGCTCGTTTCCTGTACTGAAAATAGCCTCAGAAACCTCAGAGTATGAAATGTACTTGGGCCATAGTCTGGACCGCAGTGCCTCAGTCCCTCAGTCTCTCACCCCTGTCATTCTTGACTGCCGTGAGGATCTACATTCTTACCAAACTCACTCCCTTTTAGGCAACTATTGCCCTCTTTCCTAAGACCCTTCTGACTGAACCCCCCAAACCAAAGCTCTATAGTCAATAAACTCCCCTAAACCTCAGTATGTTTGACAAGCCCTCCCTCCACTTCCTGCTGTGGCTGACAAGAAGCCGTGCCCCAGAATACCACTTCCCCCTCAGCTCTCTCTGATGGTGCCTGCTCACTCTCCACACCACACACATTTACAGGACAGGGTGGGGGATGAGTATAGAACTGACAATCTATTTGCCACCTCCCCAATTTTCCCCGCCCCCCACCTGCCCCGCACGTCACCAAACCTTGAATTGTCATTCTCATGTTAAAACTACTTACCATCTTATCAGACTCCTACTACAGGGTTTCCCTTGGTAGTATAGTTAACTCAGCTCTTGGTCTTATGTCTCGACTCAGGACTGGTTCCCGTTACGTTATAAATCCTTGAGAGCAGGGCTTATGCCTTGTTCGGGTATTTGGCTTTGTGTTTCTGTTGCCTAACATGTTGTTGTGTTGTTGTGAAAGTTGCTTAGTCGTGTCTGACTCTTTGCGACCCCATGAACTGTAGCCTGCCAGGCTCCTCTGTCCATGAAATTCTCCAGGCCAGAATACTGGAGTGGGTAGCCATTCCATTCTCCAGGGGATTTTTCCCAACCCAGAGATCGAACCCAGGTCTCCCACGTTGCAGGCAGATTCTTTACCATCTGAGCCACCGCCTAACATGTTACTTAGCACCAAATGCCTGTTTGGGGAAATGTATAGAATAAATGAATGAATGAACAAGTAATGTGTAAACTGTGGGAGCTAGAAATGGTCTGGCAGAGAAGCTTTGGTGGAAAGTTCTGGGTGAATTCACAGCTTCTCCAGAAAGCAGACTTTCCAATCTGAGTTCACATTCTAGTTCCACAGCATACTAGCGCTAAGAACCTGGGACAAGCCCCTTCACCTACTGCTGAAGGATGTTGTGAGGAAGAAGTTAAACCATAGATGTGCATGTTCCTGGGTGTCTGTAGCAGAATGAGTTCCCAGTAGTAACCAATTCTCCTCCTTGCCCTCCTTTCCCACAGCTAAAAGCTGCTCCCCTGCTGCTGTCTTGCTGTCCCTTAAGAGACAGTGAGCTTATGACCTCAGGTCCATCCTAGAGAGGGGAGCAGAGCATATTTACACATCCTGTGTCTGAGCCGTCTGAGGACAGGGACTTGGCAAACCCATCTGAGAGCGAGAGCCAGAACACGCTCAGTGAAGGTTTATGAATGGCACTGGACTTCTTAAATGTATCAACGCTCCCCCCTGAGACCAGATGCTGCCAGAGGGAGCCTTGCTAGTGGACACTGTGCCAGATGGCAGAGCTCCAGCCACCCATGCCGCTTGTGACACTCCAACCCTGGTCTGGGCTGCTGGTCTCTGGTGGTGTTTTGGCTTCCCAGCCTCTCCTCATTCAATCTTTCCACAAGTCTAGAGCTTAGAAGTTGAGGAGGAACTTCTCTGCAGTCGATCAATTGGGCTAGGGGCTTTCACTCTTCTTGAGTTGGGGACCCCTTGTTCAAGGAAAATTCTTAAGCAGGAGCTGAAGTATAGCCACCCTGTCTGAGGACAGAGACCCGCGTTGCACGCTACTGAACTAGGCTAGCTGGCCAAGACACACTGCCTGGTATCGCCACAGAATTTCTGCCCACCTGCTCCTACTCCATCGGCAGCCTTGGTCTTCTGCATTTTTTAAAATTGAGATATAGTTCATATAGAATAAAATTCACCATTTTAAAGTGTAAAATGCAGTGGTTTTTAGTGTATTCACAAAGTTGTGCCATCATCCCTACCATCTGATTTCAAAACATGTTCATCATCCCAACAGAATGCTTTAGCAGTCACTCCCCTCAGTCCCTGGCAAACACTCATTTATTTTCTGCCCTTATGGATTTGCCTATTCTGGATATGTCATATAAATGGAATCATACAATATGTGGTCTTTTAAATCCAGTTTCTTTCACTTAGCATAGTGTTTCCAAAGTTTATCCCTTATCAAATATATGATTGTAAAACTTTTCTTCCATATTGTAGGATGTCATTTCACTTATTTGTTGTTTTTTTGTTGTTGTTTTTTCCCACACCATCCAACTTGAGGGATTTTAGTTACGCTACCAGGGATTGGACTAGGGCCCTGGGCAATGAAATCATGGAGGCCTAACCACTGGACTGCCAGGGAATTCCCCATTTCACTTTCTTTATGGTGTCCTCTGAAACACGGAAGGTTTTAATTTAAAAGTCCAATTTTTCTTTGATTGCTTGTGCTTCTTTGTCATCATATCTAAGAAACCTAATTCAAGGTTATGAAGTCTTATTTCTAACTTGTTAAGAGTTTTATAATTTTAGCTCTTACAGTTCTTTGATCTATTTTGAGTTAAATTATGTATAGGATGCGAGGTAAATATTCAGATTCATTCCTTTGCATGTGGATACCAAGTTATCCAGCCCCATTTGTTGAAGACTATTCTTTCTCGCAATGAATCGTCTAGCACCCTTGTCAAAATTAATTGATTGCCTGTAAGGGTTTATTTCTGGACTGTCAATTCCATTCCATCAATCTTATGTCTATTGTTATGCTATTGTAACACTGTCTTGATTGTAGCTTTGTAATAAGTTTTGAAATCAGAAAGTATAAGTCTTCCTATTTTTTTTTTTTTCTATGATAAACACTTTTTTGCTCATGAGTCTATGAATTGACTTACGGGCTCTGCAGGTCTGGGCTGGGCTTAGTGGGGCTCACTTACAGGTCTGGTCAACTATAGTCCAGCAGGGGGCTTTTACTAATGTTGGTGATCTCTCTCACTGTCTGGGGCCTGGCCGGGAGAACTCAGCTGACTGGTCTCTGCTCTGTGTGACCTCTCACTATACAGCAGCCTAGCCTGGCCATGTTTTCAGGGAGCCCTTTCCAAACAGAGTTCTGAGAGAGCAAATGGAAGTCCCTGAGTCTTCTTGAAACCTCTGCTTAAGACTGGCACCCCATCTAAGTCCTTCAACTTTGTTCTTTTTCAAGATTGTTTTGGCTGTTCTGAGCCTCTTGCATTTCCATATGAATTTTAGGATCAACTTGTCCATTTGCATGCATGCACACAAAAAAAGGCAGTTGACTTTTCATAGGGATTGCATTTAATCTGTAAATCAATCTGAGGAGTACTGCCATCTTAACAGTATTGAATATTTCAATCCATGAACACAGGCTATCTTCCCATTTATTTAGGTCTTTAATTTCTTTCAATAATGTTTTATAATTTTCAGGGTACAAACCTTACATTTCATTGGTTAAATTTTTTCCTAAGTATTTTATTTTTTTGGAGGGGTGCTATTGTAAATGGAATTGTTTTCTTAATTCCATTTTTCAGTTTTTCATTGCTCAGGTATAGAAATACAACAGATTTTGTATATTAATCTTGTGTCCACAACTTTACTGAATTTGCTCATTACTTCTAATAGTCTTGTATGTGTGTGTATATTTTTTTTTAACTGTTTTCTATATATAAGATCATGCTATCTGCAGATAGAGATTGGTTTTACTTCTTTTCCGATATGCAGGCCTTTTTTTTTTTTAATTGTTGCAGCACAAGAGCTCCAGAGCATGTGGGCTTAGTAGTCTTGGTACTCAGACTTAGTTGCCCCCATGGCATGTGGGACTTAGTTCCCTGACCAGGGATTGAACCCATGCCCCCTGCATTGGAAGGTGGATTCTTAACCACTGGACCACCAGGGAAGTCCCCATGCTTTTTCTTTTATATTCTTGCCTAATTGCTCTGAGTAGAACCTCCAGTACAATATTGAAGAGAAATGGCCCTTTTGTTCTGTTTTACAGGCAGCTTTCTACTTGTTCATGGTTTAAGGGCAAGGAATAGAGAGACTTGGCAAATATATTTGATCTCCCCATCTCTGTCAATTAGATGCCTTAGCTAGCAAGGAAGGTAACGTGTGAGGCTTTGACAAACAAATCAATTATTATGTTTGCTTTTACTTTCAGCCTTTATTTCAACTACACTTTTTAACAGGATGATTGACTTTTATTTCTCTTTAAGACAAAGTTAAAAGGGTGAATTGGGGCATTCCCTAATTCATAAACCTGGCCTCAAATTCCAGTTCTATATAGTAATTCTCAAAATTCAGTTATGTAGACCATGTGACATTGGTAAGTCACCTCGCCTCTCTGCACTTCAGCTTTCCTCATCTGTAAAATGGATACTTTATGGGTTATTGAGAGAATCAAAGAAGATAATGAGTGGACAGCACTTTGCGTAGTGCTGGCACTTAGGTTGGGCTCAAAAAATGCCCATTCCCTTTGATTTCTGAACAAGCGTCCTTCATCTATAGGTTGGGGAAAAGATCTAATTTTTAACAGATTTTTTTTCTAATACCCAGAGTGGTCCAAAGAAGGAAGGGTTCTCATGAAATAGTGAGCTCCAAGCTTTGGGGGAGCATGTTTGTTCAAGCGTGTCCATGCTTTGTTCAAGCATGTTTGAGATGATGAAAAGATAAGAGTTTATTCAGTTTTGTGAAAATATTTATTGACATATGTTATTTAGTTTTCTCAATAACTATTTATTGAATACTTGCCATGTGTCAGACCCTGTTGTGGGTCATGGGAATACAGTGGTGAGCCAGAGAATCAGGATTCCTGTCCTTACGGAGTCCACAGTCTGGAAGTGAGACTAACAAGAAAAAGAAAACAAACCCAAACTAATGAATAGATAATTACAAATTGTGATGAGAGTTGTAGAATAAATTAACACAATAAGATTGAGTACCTAGGAGAGGCAAGTTTAGAAAAGTTGGGAAGGGATAGCCTCTCTGATATAGTGACATTTGAGCTGACAACTAGTGGTGGTTTTAAAACGTGGCTGCAAAGTCTTTAACACTCATTAAGAGGTGGGCCTATGTCCCCTATCTTTGTTTTGGCTGCACCGGATCTTCCTTGCTGTGAACTGACTCCTCTAGTTGTGGCTTGCCGGCTTAGTTGTCCTGCAGGATGTGGGATCTTAGTTCTCCAATCAGGGCCTAAACCTGCGTCCCTTGCATTGTAAGGTGGATTCTTAACCACTGGTCCACCAGGGAAGTCCCCATGCCCCCTCTCTCTGAATATAAGTCGGCTTATGACCACTCTGACAAAGAACTGCAGAATTGATGCCGCATGACTTCCATGGCTAAGTTACAAAAGGTCACGCAGTTTTTCCTTGCTTGCTGGCACTTTCTTTCTGGGAGCCCAGAGCTGCCCTGTAACTCTGACTACGCTGAGGCCACCGCTTTGGAGAGGCCATGTGTAGATGCTCCAGCTGACTGTCCTATCTAAGACCAGCTTTCTGGCTATTTCTGCCAGACAAATGAGTAAAAAGCCTCCAGATGATTCCAACCACCAGCCATTTGAGTCACCCCCATCTATTTGAGTCTTGCTAGCTAAGATTCCAGGCATTGCAGAGCAGAGACAAACCATTTCCACTATCATTTTCTGAATCCCTGACCAACAGAATCCATGAGCAAAATAAAATGGTTGTTAATTTTTTTATTGGTATATAATTGACATACATTATATCAGTTTCAAGTATATAACATAATGATTTGATATTTGTCTATATTGCAAAATGATTACCCCAGTAAGTCTTGTTAACATTTGTCACCATATAATAAACATTGTTTTCCTTGTGATGAGAACTTTTAAGATTTACCCTCTTAACAATTTTAAAATATGTAATTATTAACTATAGTCAACATGTACATTATATCCCCAGGATGTATTTATTTTATAATTGGAAGTTTGTACCATATATATATATATATATATATATATATATATATATATATATATAATTTTTTATTCATTTTTGCTAGGCAGGATCTTAGTTCCTGGTCAGGTATCAAACTCATGCCCCTGCGGTGGAAGTACAGATACCTAACCTCTGGACTGCCAGAGAATTCATAGAAGTTTATAGTTTTTGACTCTCTTCACCCATTTTTCCCATCCCCACCTCCTGCTTCTAGCAAACATCAATCTGTTCTCTTTATCTATGACTTTGATTTTTGTTTTTTTATATTTCACATATAAGTGAGATCATAAGATCTGTCTGACTTACTTCACTTAGCATGATGCCCTCAACATTCCATCCATGTTGTCACAAATGGCAAGATTTCCTTCTTTTTTGTGGGCTGAATAATATTCCATTGTATATATGTATGTATATATGTTATATATAGGCACATTATATATGCATGCTGCTGCTTAGTTGCTTCAGCCATGTCTGACTCTGTACAACCCTGTGGACTGCAGCCCGCCAGGCTCCTCTGTCCAGGGAATTCTCTAGGCAAGAGTACTGGAGTGGGTTGATATATATATATATATATATATATATATATATATATATATATATATCACATTTTCTTTATCCATTCATTCACTGATGAGGACTTAGTTTGCTTCCATGTCTTGACTATTACAAGTAATGCTGCAATCAATCTGGGAGAGTGAATGTATCTTTTGGAATGTTTTTGTCTCCTTGGATAAATACCCAGAAGTGGGATTTCTGGACCATATGGTATTTCAATTTTTAATTTTTTGAGGAAACTCTATATTGTCTTCCATAGTGGTTATACCAATTTATATGCCCAGCAACCATGCACAAGGATTCTCTTTTATCCACATCCTTGCCAGAACTTGCTATAAAATAGTTGTTTCTTTATGCCACTAGTTTTGGGAATAATTTGATATCCTGAAATAGATAGCCATAACCATGCTATTATTATTATTATAACCATGCTATCTTTCTGTAATGTGATAAAAAGTATCTACCAAAGGTGAACATTACTTGCGGTGGGAGTTCCCCATAAGGGGATGCCCACACTATGACCCCCCATGAAGGAAATCATCCAGAGCTAAATAAGTATGTAAATATTATATACAGATGTAGTCTATTAAATTAAATAACTTATATTAAATACAGATGTATCCTGTAAAGTTGAACATATTACTGTAATATGCACAAGATGTGTTACCCATGCAAGGAACAGGTATAAAGAGTTACTGGAAAAGTATTTGGGCAGCAACTCAGTCTCCAGGAGACCCACCTCATATCAATTTTTAACACATTGTCCCCTAGTCAGGACATTTCTATGGGACCAAGAGAGGTCAGCTATAGAATCTCTTCCATGATGTCTGCTGTCTGCTGAATGAAGCTATTCCAAGTAAACAATTTGTTTAAATAATACATTCAAACTTCTGTTAATTGACTGTCCATGCCCAAAATTATCTCTTAGAAGAAAAATGGTGAACCACAAGCCTCACTAAAATAAAGAACAAGAAAACCATGCCAATTAACACCTCTGCTAGTCAACATCATATTGGAGTACTTTACTATTACTGTGTGTGTGTTAATCACTCAGTCGTGTCTGACTCTGCCACTCCATGAACTGAAGCCCACCAGGCTCCTCTGTCCATGGGATTCTCCAGACAATAGTGGAGTGGGTTGCCATTCCCTTCTCCAGGGGATCTTCCAGACCCAGGGATCAAACCCAGGTCTACTGCATTGCAGGCAGACTCTTTACCATCTGACTACCAGGGAAGCCCCAACTATTACTGACAGACTAGAAAAAAGAATGGAAGAAAGGTACAAACATTATTTGAAAATGAAAGATTTTTCATTTGAAAGTTAAAAATCTAGATTTTGAAGTCAGGATTTGAAATAGAAAATATAAGTAGACCACCAAAAAAATTATTAGAATGGATGAGTGTTAATAAAATAACTGTGTATAATATTACTGTAGAGAAATCAATAGCTTTCCTATATAGACTAGTGATAACTTATTAGAATTTGTCATGGAAAAGAATCAATTCACAGCTGCTGCAAAACCTATGAAGAACCAAGAAGTAAACTCAGAAAGAAATGTGAAAGTTCTATATGAATAAAATTACAAAGTTTTACTCTAAGACATAAAAGAAGTTCCAAACATATAAAGTCATATGGGAGATTTCTTATTTTAAAGATGTCATTTCTACTCAAAGTTATCTATTTTTTTTTAATGAAATGTGTCAGGTTGACAAAAAACAAGGCAGAATAGCCAAAAATGTTGACCAAGTAGGAGGAGGGATTTATCCTCATGCTTGTGCTCATGCTCAGTCGTGTCTGACCCTTTGCGACCCTATGGACTGTAGCCTGCAGGCTCCTCTGTCCATGGGATTTTCTAGGCAACAATACCGGAGTAGGTTGCCATTTCCTACTCCAGGAGATCTTCAGGACTTACCCTATTAGATATCAAAATGTGCTACGAAGCTATAATTATTAAAATAGAATATTATTGGCCCAAGAAAAGATTAACATTAAAAAGCAAACAAACAAACAAAAAAACAGAATACAAGGTCCAACACCAGCTATATCCCCCTTCATCTATCTATTTCTCTTGGAATTTAGTGCATTAAAAAGAAGCTATTTCAAATTGGAGGGGAAATTAATGTCTACAACAAATGTTGAGACAACTGTCTATCCATTTGGGAAAAATAATATGTTCCAACCATTTATCATGCCATATGCAAAACTAAATTTCAATTTGATTAAGATAGATAAACTATAAAAACAAAGTAATAGTGGATAAGATAGACTATTTCCAAGTTGTGAGAGGGAGTGTAGGAAAGGCATTCTTTATTTTTTAATTTTTTTGACAGGAAATAGCATTTATTGGTGAGCGTGATTAAGGAGGGGACAGCGCTGATGCTCATGAGTGCAGGGCCCGCCATTTGTCCAGGGGACCACGATTAGGGATGTATTTGACCCCACAGCCATCCGGGATGAGTCGCTTTTCTGCCACCATGTTCTCAAATTCATCCGCATTGAACTTGGTAAATCCCCACTTCTTGGAGATGTGGATCTTCTGACGGCCAGGGAACTTGAACTTGGCCCGGCGGAGGGCTTCAATCACATGCTCCTTGTTCTGCGGCTTGGTGCGGATGGACATTATGATCTGGCCAATGTGGACCCTGGCCCCTGTGCCCTGGGGCTTTCCAAAGGTACCGCGCATACCTGTCTGGAGTCTAGATTGGGAAACAGGAGGCCAGTCATGAATGGCCACTAGGAAGAGTTGTCTCCAGGGTCCCTTAGGGCTACCTGTACAGGCAACAGGCTGCATACACTACCAAGGAGGCTGTTGTTTGCAGCCATTGCACACTGGGCCCCCATGGGGAAAAGAGCACAGTCGGCTTAATTGGCTGCAAAGGAAAGGCATTCTTAATGATACATCAAATTTAGAAACTACATGGAACTTCCCTGGTGGTCCAGTAGCTAAGATTCTGCACCTCCAAAGCAAGGGCCATGGGTTTGATCCCTGGTTAGGGCACTAAGATCCCACATGTTGTGAGGTGGACCCAAATTAAAAAAAAAAAAAATTTAAATAAAGTAACAGGAATTTTAAAAATTTTACTAGACTAATTCATGTTGAGGTTTGACAGAAAACAGCAAAATTCTATAAGGCAACTATCAATTTAAAATAGGCAACTAACAATTAAAAAAAATTTAGAAACCACAAAGAAAAAGACTGATAGATTTCATTACATGGAAAATTAAAACTCACAAAATCACCATAAAACTAATTATAAAGGGTTCCTACAAATTCATAAGTAGAAAATTGGCAATTCACAGAAGAAACACAAATGCTAAAAAACATGAAAAAAGTTGTGCAATCCTGAGCAATCAGAAAAGCAGAGAACAAAATGAGCTTTTTTTATTATTTTTTAAATAAGCTATTTTTAAAATACAGTGCTTGAAAAATATTTTTGTATGGATTAAATCCATTTGGTAAGAGTGAGGGAAATGAATACTCTCAAACAGCACTGGTGGGATTGTAAAGTAGGATAACTGTCTTGGAAAATAGTGTGTCAGTGTCTATCAAAAATTTAATTGTGAAAAAAAACATTTAACTGTGCCTCCCCTCAAATCCTTAATTCCATTCTTGGTCTCTCTTCTTGAGAAACTTGAACTTCTGTACACACATAACATATAACAAGGGTGTTTGTTCATTATACTGTTGATTACAATAGGGAAAAATAGAAATGACCTTAGAATTCATCAAAGGGATGGTTTAAAAAGTAAACTACATTCATATTGTGAAATAATAAGTAAAATGTGTGAGGTGCTTCTATATGTACTGACATAGAAGGAGCTGTGAACTACACTGTTAAATTGAAAAAAAAATCCAGTTGTAGAGTAAGATGCACAATGATATTGTATATCAAAATATAAAATGTATAGCTCCCTTTAGCTATCTCCCAGTTCCCTCAAAGAGGTGACTATTTTTAATATTCTATATGTATAATCCCTAATCTTTTCTGTGCATTTATAGTTGCACAGATACAAGTCTGCACCATACGATCTCACACAGACATGCACAGAGGAAAGACTATGTAAACTGATACAGCAAAACCACCGTGTAAAGATGGAGGACTGGAGTGTTGCATCCATAAGCCAAAGAACACTGAAGATTGTCCACAAACCACCTGAAGCTAGGAGGAGGCAATGACGGATTTCCCCTACAGGTTTCAGAGGGAGCATAGCCCTGAAAAATGATACATTTCAATTGTTTTAATCACCCAGTTTTTGGCATTTTGTTATAATTGCTCTAGGAAACTAAAATAGGGAGAAAAGGTGGAAATAGGGAGACCAAGAAGTGAGCTCTTGCGATGATCCAGGTGAATGTTGCTGGTGGCTTAGGTCAAGGTGGTAGCTGTGGATTCTGAATATGTTTTGAAGACAGGATTTGCTAATGGACTAGGTATAGGGTTAAAAAAAGAGAGAGAGAGGGAAGCATTATGGATAATTCTTAAGTTTCAGTGCTGTTAATGTCCCAGGTGTCCGCATTTTTGTGCCTGAGTGCAGAAGGAAAGCCATTCTAACAATTCCTACCTTAGACCGGAAGTGCTGGAAATTAACCCCACCTAG
Source organism: Dama dama (assembly GCF_033118175.1). Taxonomy (NCBI): domain Eukaryota; kingdom Metazoa; phylum Chordata; class Mammalia; order Artiodactyla; family Cervidae; genus Dama; species Dama dama. Next base: position 106,587,230 of record NC_083700.1, read on the forward strand.
AGGAAGCCCTCAACCAGTGATTCTCAGGAGCTGATATATAAATACAGAATATCCTTCTCAGATGGGATAATTCTGACACACGTGTTTGACGCTATTTCCCACAAGATTAAACTACAGTCAATCAGTGGCAGCTGGTTTACCAACACATCTTTATTGGCTGCTTTCTCTTCCATGCATCCCTAGTCTCCTACTAGTGACCATTGCTTCTTCTTTAAAATAAACTATTTGTACTTGACTCTTTATCTCAGCATTTGCTTTTGGGGAAACCTGTACTAATACACAAGATTTTCAGCTTGAGCAGTTGGAATGGTATTTATTAATATATATTAATTAATAAATTGATGTTTATGAAGATGGAGAAGACTTTGGCAGGTACAGATTCTTGGAGAGGGGAAGATCAGTAGAACATTTTGAACACAATAATTTTGAGGTGCATGTTAGATCACCAAGTGGAGAGGTTGAATAGGCTTAGAGTGGAGTCAGGGGACAGATTGGTCTAGAGATATACATTTGGGAATCAACAATATACAGATAAAGGAAGCAATGAGGCTGGATGAGATCACTAAAGGAGTTACTGTAGATGGAGAAGAAAAGAGGTCCTGGAATTAGTAGGATCTTGGGCACTGTAACATTTAAAGCTCAGGAAAATGAGGAAGATCCTGCAAAGGAACTTGAGAAGGGATGGCCAGTGAAGTTGGAGGAAAAGAAGAATGCATGAAATCTCAGAAACTAAGGGAAGCAAGTGTTGTTGGTTCCTTCTCATTTAGTTTCTTTCATTTATTTTGGAGTTTTTTTTTCTCAAATGTCCAGGGGTCATATTTTGTCCATCACATCAAACAATCAGGTATTAAAAGGCTGATTTGAATCCTGTATCCATGTATGGGTTTTGTCATTTGGTAGCTTTCACAGCAGAAGCTAAACTCCAGGTCATTTCTCTGAGCCTGTTCATTTTCTCCAGAGAAGAATTCCTTATTTTCAAGCCTATGGAGGAAATAGCCTAGTCACCCAAATAAGAAGACTGTGGGGGTAAGGGTGTGGTGAAAGTGGACAGAGAAGTGTGTGGTTTCTTCATTCAGTATGTAGACTTTCAATGACTCTCCCTTTTTCTAGTAAGGCACCTTTCTGTTTCAATTGCTCCACAGACTAAGCCTCCAGATTCCTGGCAGGGAGAAGTAGACATCTGACAGGTACAGGTGGTAGAAGGGATCTGAAGGCTAATGGATCCCTACAGAGACTTTCATCTAATCTTTTCATCCTGAACTCATTCTTCTCCCTGGGTCTTTCTTCCCAAGTAGCTAGGTCCTCTGGTACTTGAGCTCAGCTGGAGTTCTGTGGCAGGAAATGGCTTGCTTCTCATTAGTACCAGCTCTGTAGACACTCGGTATGCAGTTTTCTCAGCCCTGCTAATTTTTCCACTTGGCTTTCCAGCTTCTCATCCTCTCATGTCTCCTCTCCCACTCTTTTTATCATTGTGTGTTTATTTTGGTCTTATTCACTTGCTTTCATTTTTGTGAGGCTCCAAGAAGAAGTAGAAGAGATAAGCACAATGTGTTCAACCTACCATTTTTCCTTCTCAACAACAGTATTTTGAGGTCATCAAATGTACAGCAATTTTCTAGGCCCTGGGGCCAGAATTTCATGAGTTCTTCCCTGGAGAAGCCACATTCCTTCACTTCTTAGTGCCTCTGCTCTTCCAGAGTACCTCTTGTTTTCTTTTTCCCATAGGCTAGAACTGGGCCAGAAGTATTTTTGCCTGGTCAACTCATCTGTTTTCCAGTTAACTGACCGTGGAGGCATATCCTACTTGCCAAGGAGCCAACTCAGGTTGACTCCTCCCCTTTGTCTATTCTTCTATGTCCATAGAATACAGGAGGAATACATATGTGCAACTCTACTAAGTCTGGAAAGTGATAGTAAGTAATGAAAGGGAATCTCTAAGTTATATGGGGAAAATGTTTGGAAACTTTGGGCTGAGAGTATTATATGGAATGGGTGGGGGTAATTTGGGCCATAAATTTTATTTTGTATCATTATCCACACATCCTTGTGTTTCTGAATCTGCTGAAGTTAGTACTAGTAATAACTGGAAAATTTCTATATGCTTGTTATAAGTCAGTAATATTCTAAGTGCTGATTTATTAACTTATAAAAAACCATTATATATTAGCTACATGATTCTCAACAACCCAATGAGGTAGGTACTACCATTATCTCCAGTTTACCACTAAAGAAACTAAAGCACACAAAGGTTATATAAAAGGCTAAGGTGAAGAAACTGAATCTAGGCATTCAAACTCCAGAGATCAGATGCTTAACCACTAGCCTATGCTGCCTCTTATCTTAGGACTAGATTACATTTTGCTTTCTTTAACTCATTAGATGAAAATTTTAAGATACCAAGTCTCAGAAACCAATAAAAAATTTTTCCATACTATTTATTTATTATTATATTTAAGACAGAGATCACATCTTGATGATATCCTCAGTGATTTTAGCCTTCTGTTTCGATTGGGATTCTTCAACCACCTGAATAATCCTGGCCCCCAAAGTTGGTCTTGCTTCCCTGTAGTTGGAGCCAGTGATGGCATGAATGTGTGCAATCTTACAACAGTCTCTGAGTACTTGAGCACTTGGTTTGGGTTGCAGTTCCAGCAAGAATGAGGGGTCATTCTGATCATTTTCATTATTTTCTTAGGGTCAGAGTAGGTGAGTGAGCTCATACTAAAATTCAGTTTCAATTTCCTTTTTTCTTATTTGAGATATAAAAGAAAAAAATATTTTCTTCATCTATTTATGGATGCACCCACTAGGGGAGGAGGAAGGATGAGCAGCGGTACTACAGACTCAACCAAAGACTCTACAGCCATTTTGCAAAAGCTGGAAGCGAGGAAGTGGGATAGAAAGAGATCTCTTGAGGAACAGAAAACCAGGCATGAAACCAGACGTCCAGTAACCTCCAAATCTAGCACTTAAACTGTAGAGTAGAGGAGATCGCCCATGTTTCAGAAAGCTGAGAACTGGCTTAAAGCACAAAGAGTTTACTAGAATATTGTTGATGTCCAGAGTCCAAATCTTGCTAAAGGAAAAGCCCTGATCCACCTTCAAAACATTTGAAATCAGAAGTAAACTGAATCTAAGTAGAGCTGCCACAAACCTGAGACCCAGCTCAGCTCTCAAGGTTAGACTGACTAATTTCCCCTACATTAGTGACCTGACAAAAACAGGTTTGCCCTTTTTAATTTGTGTTGGTTTCTACAGTCCTTTTACACAAAAACATATAATTAAAAATTATGAGATACATAATGAACCAAAAAGTGGCCCATGGTCAAGAGTGGGAATAGTGCTAGAAGCAAATGAAGTGATAATTCAGATTTTAAATAATCAGACAAGGACTTTAAAATAGTTATGATCAATATGTAAATGTTCTAGTGGAAAGGTGGATAAAATGCATGAACAGATGGAGAATTTTAGTAGAAAGGTGGAAACTCTAAAAAAAAGAACCAAATGTAAGTGCTGGAAATGAAAAATAAGATGTAAAAAATGAAGAATGTTTTTTGATAGGTTTAACAGCTGACCAAACATAGCAGAGGAAGGAATCAGATGCCTGAAGACAGGTCAGTACATATCCAAACTAAAATACAAACAGGGAAAAAAGAAGAGCAAAATGTATGTCTCAGCCCAAGGACTGAAACAAAATTAAACGTTCTAACATATGTGTAAGTGGGGTTCCAGATAAAGAGGAGAGAGAAAATAACAAAAACAAAAAAGTACTTGAGGGGACAATAGCTGAGATTTTTCTAAAATAGATGAAAGAGAAAATGTGTAGATCCAAGAAGTTTAGCAATCCTAAGCAGGATAAATGCATACAAAACCACATCTACACATATCCTACTCAAATGACTAAAAACCAAAAATAATGATAACATCTTAAAAGAAAACAGAAACAGAAAAAGACATATTCATATCAGGGAGTAAAGATATAAAGAAGGGATGACTTACCAGAAATGAAGGCCAGAAGACAATGGATGACATCAAAATATTAAAAACAGAAACCAAAAATATCCTTGAAAACGAAGATGAAATAAAAATATTTATTTGCAGGTAGATAAAGCTGAAATAATTTGTTTCAGACAGACCTGCATTACAAGAAATGCTGAAAGAAGTTCTAGAAGCTGATGGGAAATGATACCAGATAAAAATTCAGATCTGCAGGAAGAAATGAAGAGAATCAGAAATGGCAAATATCTAGATATAGAGGATTTTTTAAAAAATAATATACAATTTTATTTATATATAACATTTTTAATTTTTAAAGCTTTTAAGAATTGATTTTTAGAGCAGTTTCATAGTCACAGCAAAATTGAAGGGTAGGTACAGAAATTTCCCATGTACCCCTGCTTTCATACACGCATAGTCTCCCCCATTATCCACATCCCCTCCAGAGTGATACATTTGTCACAACTGATGAACCTACATCATTATTGCCCAGAGTCCCTGCTTTAGTTAAAGTTCACTCTTGCTGTTGTACATTTTATGAGTTTGGGCAAAAGTATCCATCATTATGGTATCATATATTTTCACAGCTCTAAAAACATATATTTTCACTGGGTTTATTTATTTATTTATCCAAAACTTGTTTATTGGGATGGTTTCCCATTCATCTTGATACAGGGAGATTTTAGTGCTGCTTCCATCTGAAAGAGTATCCTTCTGTAAGCCTTGCTTTTCCTCCTGTAGGCTGGCAGAGGACAGTAGAGCACCCAACACACAAAACTACTGTTTGTGCATGGCTAAAGACGGTGGTGATTTTATAGCATCCTGGGCATTTTACATCCATGAAATAGGAATTGGGGCTCTGCACCAGGCGCTTCTTGTGTTTCCTCTTCTCCTCTTCTGGAGAGGGATGAAGAAGATCCTTTGCGAGAGGCATGTTCTCGTGAGGAGGTCGTCACCGCCGGAAAGGGTGGATTTATTTTTTATTGCTCTAGTCAAGGCTATGGTTTTTCCAGTAGTCATGTATGGATGTGAGAGTTGGACTGTAAAGAAAGCTGAGTGCCAAAGAATTGATGCTTTTGAACTGTGGTGTTGGAGAAGACTCTTGAGAGTCCCTTGGACTGCAAGGAGATCCAACCAGTCCATCCTAAAGGAGATCAGTCCTGGGTGTTCATTGGAAGGACTGATGTTGAAGCTGAAACTCCAGTACTTTGGCCACCTGATATGAAGAGCTGACTCATTTGAAAAGACCCTGATGCTGGGAAAAATTGAAGGCAGGAGGAGAAGGGGACAACAGAGGGTGAGAAGGTTGGATGGTATCACCCACTTGATGGACATGAGTTTGAATAAGCTCTGGGAGTCGGTGATGGACAGGGAGGCCTGGCATGCCTGCGTGCCTGGCATGGGGTTGCAAAGAGTCAGACATGACTGAGGGACTGAACTGAACTGAAAATCATAATATCAGTATTTTGGATTCATCTGTATTGTTGTGTGTATCAGCATTTCTTTCCTTTTTATTGCTAGGTGCAATACATTGTATGAATATATCATGTGAATGTAACAGTTTATTTAGCCATTCCTCTGTTGATGGATACTTGAGCTATTTCAAGTTTCAATTCAGTTCAGTTCAGTCACTCTGTCAGTGGAATTATTAAGTAATTTTTTTTTTTAAAGAAACTACTTGGTGTTTTTTCCAAAGTGGTTGTGCCATTTTACATTCCCATCAACAGTGTATGAGAGCTCCAATTGCTTCATGTCCTTGCCAATGTTTGTTGGTTGTTAGTCCTTTTTTATTTTTTGCCATTCTGGTTGATATGTTGTGGTAGATCACTGTGGTTTTAATTTGCACTTCCCTGATCAATTATTTTGAACTTTTTCATGTGATTATTGACAATTAATATATCTACTTTTGTGAAGTTTATGTTAAATATTTGCCTAGTTTTAAATCTTTTTTGGGGTTTCATTACTGATAGGTAGTTCTGTATATACTCTGAATTCAAGTCTTTAGTCATATACATGTAAAGTACCTTTGAGGATTATTTTTTGCTGCTCTCTGACTTGCCTAATTCATTGTTTAATAAGTGTCTCTTGAGCAGAGTTTTAAATTTTTATGAAATATAATTTTCAAGGTTTTCTTTTGTAACTACTTCTTCTGTGATCTAAGAAGATGACTAGGTTTTTGTTTGTTTGTTGGATGTTTTAAAAGGGGCGGGGAGGGGAGAAAATATCTCTATTGTTTGCTTCCTAAAGAGTCTGAATTAGCTTTTTCATGTGTCTAAAGCAGAGATTTTTTTTTTTTAAAGCAGAGATTTTTAACCTTATATTTTGTGTGCTAAGGATTCCTTTGGCACTCTGGTAAAGCCTATGAACAGTTTTTTGGAAAGTTTTCAGCACCTTGGTTTTAATATGCCTAGATGTCCTTTCTTCATGCTATTTGGGCTTGGAATACATTAAGGCTTTTAGGTCTGTGTGTATTTATATATATATATATATAAACACACACACATATATATAATATTTATATAAGTATATAATGTGGGTATAATATACATTGTGGGATTTATAAATATGCAACGATTCAAAGGACAATGATTCAAAGTATACTATTGTAAGATTTCTTATGCTATTCGTAAAATAGTACAATATCATTTGAAGGTAGATTGTGTTAAGTTAGAAATGTATATTAGGGCTTCACTGGTGACTCAGTGGTAAGGAATCCGCCTGCCAATGCAAGAGTCACGAGTTCAATTCCTGATCTGAGAAGATTGCACACGCCACAGAGCAACTAAGTCCGTGTGCCACAACTATCGTGCCAGCACTCTAGAGCCCAGGAGCTGCAACTACTGAGCCCATGTTTCACAACTATTGAAGCCTGCACACCCTGGAGCCCATGCTCTGCAACAAGAGAAGCCACAGCAATGAGAAGCCCGAGCACCGCAACCAGAGAGTAGCCCCTGCTCACCTCAACTAAAGAAAAGCTCGTGCAGCAAAGGAGGCTCAACACAGCCAAAAATAAATAAATAAAAAATTTTTTAAAAATTTTTAAAAAGCATGTTTAAAGAAGTATAGCAATCAGTAGAGGAAATACATGGGATAGTTCACCCAAGAAAAAGCAGGAAATGAGGAACAAATGAGACCAAGAGGAAACAAATACCAGGATGATAGACTTCCAAGAACATAATAATTATATTAAATATAAATGGATCAAGCACTCCAATTTAAAAAATTTGCCATACCGAAAAAAAAAATTAGCAAGCTAGGAATTCCCTGGTGGTCCAGTGGTTAGGACTTAGCCCTCTCACTGCAGAGGGCTTGGGTTCAATCCCTGGTGGACACTAAGGTTCCACAAGCCACTCGGCACGGCCAACAAACAACAACAACAAAGCAAGGATGTCTAAATTAAGGCACTTTCAGTTCAGTTCAGTCGCTCAGTCGTGTCTGACTCTTTGCGACCCCATGAACCGCAGCACACCAGGCCTCCCTGTCCATCACTGACTCCCCGGAGTCCACCCAAAACCATGTTCATTGTGTCGGTGATGCCGTCCAACCATCTCATCCTCTGTCGTCCCCTTCTCCTCCTGCCCCCAATCTTTCCCAGCATCAGGGTCTTTTCCAATGAGTCAGCTCTTTGCATCAGGTGGCCAAAGTATTGGAGCTTCAGCTTCAACATCAGTCCTTCCAATGAACACCCAGGACTGATCTCCTTTAGGATGGACTGGTTGGTTCTCCTTGCAGTCCAAGGGACTCTAAAGAGTCTTCTCCAACACCACAGTTCAAAAGCATCAATTCTTTGGCACTCAGCTTTCTTTATAGTCCAACTCTCACATCCATACATGACTACTGGAAAAACCATAGCCTTGACTAGATGTACCTTTGTTGACAAAGTAATGTCTCTGCTTTTTATTTTTATTTATTTATTTATTTTTTGTCTCTGCTTTTTAATATGCTGTCTAGGTTGGTCATAACTTTCCTTTCAAGGAGCAAGTGTCTTTTAATCTCATGGCTGCAATCGTATTTGTATTTGTTCATCTTTTTCTCTTGATTCAAACCTGCAACTTTCTTGTAAGAAAAGGCAGAGGGGATGTGTTAGCCAAATCCTGATTAATGATCATAATGTGTAAGTCTCATTTGTTTCCACATGAAGAAAAAATTATAGCGTTGCTGTGCCGGACATCTCATTTGGTGATTTAGTTAAGTGTTACTGGTTGTATCTAGGCTTATTAATCAAATACATATTCTTATATTGGGAACTTATATCTAATAGCTTCCTAAAAGCTTGACATTTCTAACAGAGTTTATATCCGACTTTTAACAAGATATCAAGGTGAAGTGTGTGTAAATACAAGAAAGAAACATCCTGGAGTTGTGGGAAAAGCACTGGACCTGGAATTAGAGGGACTAGTGTCATATCCTAGCTATGCTGTTAATTAACTATGTGATCCTGCATAATAAGCCCTCTTTCCTTCTCCGGGTCTTAGTTTCTATCTATAAAAATAGGGATAATAATAATACAAGAATTGTAGGTTTGTTTGTTGATTAAACAATGCACAGGAAGGGTCTAGTGCCTGGCACATCAGTTCTTTCTAAAAAATAGTAGTTGAATCTAATATCACAATATTTGGAGAGCTAGTGGTAGTTGAAAAGGGAGAAGCTAAAGCATTAATAGACAGAAAGAGAATACTTACTAGAAACTCTTTGAAAGCAGACATCTTTTTTTTAAACTTTTTATTTTGTATTGGGGTATAACCTATTAACAATGTTGTGATAGTTTCAGGTGAACAATGAAGAAACTCAGCCATACGTGTATCCATTCTCCCCTAAACTCCCCTTCAGGCTGCCACATAACATTGAGCAGAGTTCCATGTGCTATACAGTAGGTCCTTGTTGGTTACCCATTTTAAATACAGCAGTGTGTCCATGTCCACCCCAAACTCCCTAACTATACCTTCCCTCTATCCTTTTCCCTGGCAACCATAAATTTATTATCTAAGTCTGTGTTCTGAAAGCAGACATCTTCTTTATTTTTTTGTCATCTCTATGCTTTGAGTAAGACTAACTGCTCTGTTTAGCAAAAATTTGCTTATTTAAAATGATCTTGTCAAGCAAGAAGAACAAGAGAAAAAAAAAAAAAAGAACAAGAGAATTCTAGCAAATTATAGCCCCCCGCCTCTTTCTTTTGGCTGTGCCATGCAGTTTATGGGATTTTAGTTCCCCAACCAGGGACAGAACATGCACCCTTGGCCAGTGAAAGCACAGAGTCCTAACCACTGGACAGCCAGGAATTTCTAGCCCCAGTTTTACGTCTAATGTTTGGTGACTTATTTAACTTATATGCAGAGTACATCATGAGAAACACTGGGCTGGAGGAAGCACAAGCTGGAATCAAGATTGCCGGCAGAAATATTAATAAGCTCAGATATGCAGATGACACCACCCTTATAGCAGAAAGTGAAGAAGAACTAAAGAGCCTCTTGATGAAAGTGAAAGAGAAGAGTGAAAAAGTTGGCTTACAGCTCAACATTCAGAAAACTAAGATCATGGCATCCGGTCCCATCACTTCATGGCAAATAGATGGGGAAACAGTGGAAACAGTGGCTGACTTTATTTTTCTGGGCTCCAAAATCACTGCAGATAGTGATTGCAGCCATGAAATGAAAAGACGCTTACCCCTTGGAAGGAAAGTTATGACCAACCTAGACAGCATCTTAAAAAGCAGAGACAGGCCCTTGGTTAAGAGGAGACTCTGCCTTGGGCCCACCGGTGTAATAAACTGCACTCCACTAAAAAAAAAAAAAAAAAAAAGCAGAGACATTACTTTGCCAACAAAGCCCATCTAGTCAAGGTTATGGTTTTTCCAATGGTCATGTGTGGATGTGAGAGTTGGACTATAAAGAAAGCTGAGCACAGAAGAATTGATGCCTTTGAATTGTGGTGTTGGAGAAGACTCTTTAGAGTCCCTTGGACTGTGAGGAGATCCAACCAGTCCATCCTGAAGGAGATCAGTCCTGGGTGTTTATTGGAAGGACTGATGTTGAAGCTGAAACTCCAATACTTTGGCCACCCGACGTGAAGAGCTGACTCATTGGAAAAGACCCTGATGCTGGGAAAGATTGAGGGCAGGAGGACGACAGAGGATGAGATGGTTGGATGGCATCACTGACTCAATAGACATGGGTTTGGGTGGACTCCAGGAGTTGGTGATGGACCGGGAGGCCTGGCGTGCTGCAGTTCATGGGGTTGCAAAGAGTTGGACGTGACTGAGCGACTGAACTGAACGGAACTGAACTTTGGTGACAGGCAAGCGGTTAAGCACTTGTTTTAGGCTTAGACTAGTCTTTCTGCAGTTATCCTATCATTCCATGCCATGGTTTAATGCTGGTGAAAGGAATTAGTGTTTATTTAATGCCTACCATGTGCCAGTCAGTGAGTTAGGGGTCTTACTATATACTATCTCATTTTAATGGAGTTTGTTTGGGCAAAATTGAACCTGAGAAAAAAGAAGTGACTTCCCTACAGTTACATGGCCAATAAGTGGCAGGGCCAGCCTGTGAACAAAGAAGGATCTCTCTGCTGCCAGAGTCTGGGCTTGCTCCGTGGCACCATGTCTCACCTCTGGCTTTTGCCACACCTGCGCTATATGACAGTCTCCTCACTGGTGCTGTTGTTTCTCCTCCCAATCTAGTCTCCCGATGGCAACAAGCTGAAGTTCCTAAAACCCTGCATGGTCTTCCTTGACTCAACATTTATTGGCTTCTCTTTGGTACTGTGGGGTTTTGTTTGGCATTTCATGGTGGATGAATCAATTTGCAATGTGACCTTAGGCAAATCATCTGTCACAAACTGATCCAAGCCAACCAGCTCATTTATTCATTTTATTATATTAAGGAACATTTCTTTATTAATTGTTGAGTGGCATTTAGGATTGTTGTTATTGCAGGGGTGAGGGGCAGATATCAGTAGCCTCCAACAGTGAGAGATGGGCCACATGTTCTTTCTCAAAACCTTACTACCAAGTGGTGTGTTACAATGAAATCAAGTCTCAGATGGAAATCTGCCACATGCTTAAAATATTTCTTAACAGGCAGGAAAAACCAGTCATACAACTTGCAAGCTTAGTGAGGTCCCAGCTCTTGATCTTTTTAGATATTTTGCCAAGTACCTTGCATGAAAGATTAACTGTAAGTAAATAAGACAACATTCTATCAGCAGGATCCTTCACTAATGGGGAGAAAGAGACAAACTAGGTCCTAGCCCATAACATCACCCTGCAGAAGCTAGTTGCTGGGATTACTAGATTCTAATATGTTGGTCAAGCAAGGGTGGAGGTGCCTATGTAACACAGTATATGCATGCATGCTCAGCCGCTTCAGTCATGTCTGATTCTTTGCAACCTTATGGACTGTAGCCTGCCAGGCTCCCCTGTCCATGGGATTTCCCAGGCAAGAATACTGGAGGGGGTTGCCATGCCCTCCTCCAGGGGCTCTCCCTGATCCAGGGGTCAAACCTGTGTTGCCTGTATTGCGGGTGGATTCTTTACCTACTGAGCCACCTGGGAAGCCCATATAATACAATGCTTCTAGCCAAATCACTTGACATCATTTATTTCACCCATGAAAAAAACATTTAAGCCTATTTAACAGTCTTCTAATGTTGATTAAAGATAAAGATAGTTGAAGTTCTTATTGTAAACTGCTACTGGAATATGGACTATTGATTAGAATTTCAGATACTAACTAATCATTCCAATGTTTTCTTCTAGGAAGTTTAAGGTTTCACGTCTTATGATCAAGTTTTTGATTCATTTTGAATTAACTTTTTATGTAAGATAGTGGACAAGTTTTGTTCTTTTGCATGGGTGTCCAGTTTTACCAACACCATTTATTGAAGAGACTGTCCTTTCCCCATTGTGTATTTGCAGATCCTTTGTTGTAAATTAATTGACCATGCATGTGTGGGTTTATTTCTGGGCTTATCATTCCATTTCTATGATCTAAATGTCTGTTTTTATGGCAATAACATACAGTTTTGATTGTCATAGCTTTGTATTATAGTTTGAAATCAGAAAGTGTGATGCCTTAAGCTTTTTTCTTCTTTCTCAAGAGTGCTGTGGCTATTTGGGGTCCACCCTGTAATTCCTTATGTCCTTTATTTTTTTTTCCAAAACCCTTATCACTTTCTGACATTATATATGTATTTACTTATTTGTTATTGTCTATCTTCAGCTATAAGAATATAATCTCCATAAGACAAGAAACTGCAGCCATGAAATTAAAAGACACTTGCTCCTTGGAAGAAAAGCTATGATGAACATAGCGTATTAAAAAGCAGAGACATTACTTTGCCAACAAAGGTCCATATAGTCAAGGCTATGGTTTTTCCAGTAGTCATGTATGGATGTGAGAGTTGGACTATAATGAAAGCTTAGCACCAAAGAACTGATGCCTTTGAACTGTGGTTTGGAGAAGACTCTTGAGAGTCCCTTGGACTGCAAGGAGATCCAACTAGTCAATCCTAAAGGAAATCAGTCCTGAATATTCATTGGAAGGATTGATGCTGAAGTTGAAACTCCAATAGTTTGGTCACCTGATGAGAAGAGCTGACTCATTGGAAAAGACCCTGAGGCTGGGAAAAATTGAAGGTGGGAGGAGAAGGGGATGACAGAGGATGAGATGGTTGGATGGCATCACCAACTCGATGGACATGAGTTTGAATAAGCTCCGGGAGTTGATTATGGACAGGGAAGCCTGGCATGATGCTGTCCATGGGGTCGCAGAGTCAGACATGACTGAGCAACTGAACTGAACTGATACTCTCTATGCCTGACCTATGGTAAAAGCTTGTTTTATCTTCTGCTGTATAGCAAACCATACTAAAATGTAGTGACTTGTTTATTTGCCTATTATTCTGTTAATTTTGCTGGACTTTAGTTGGTCAATTCTTCTGTTCATCTAACCTTTGGTCACTCACATGGTTGCATTCATCTGGAAGTTCCATGGTACTGGGTGGCCCAAGATGGCAAATCTAGTGGTTAGCTGTTTGCTGAAGTTCCTCAATTCTCCTCTATGTGGCACATAACAAGATATCGTGTGTTTCTTAAATAGTGGCAGCAGTGTTCTAAGACAGGGGTCCCCAAAGCCCCAGGCCACAGACTGGTACTGATTTGTGGCCTGTTAGGAAGTAGGCCACACAGCAGGAGGTAAGTGGAGGCCCAGTGTGTGAAGATTTATCTGTATTTACCGCTGTTCCCCATCACTCACATTACCACGTGAGCGCCACCTCCAGTCAGGTTAGTGGTGGCAGTAGATTCTCATTGGAGTGCAAACCCTACTGTGAACTGCACATGTGAGGGAGCTAGGTTGCATGCTGCTTATGAGAATCTAATGCCTGATGATCTGAAGCGAAGCTGAGACAGTGATGCTAGCATTCGGAGCAGCTGCAAATGCAGATTATCATCAGGTCCCACTGATGCTGCATTATGGTGAGTTGTATAATTATTTCATTATATATCACAATGTAATGTTGGATAGTAAGGAGATCCAACCAGTCAATCCTAAGGGAAATCAACTCTGAATATTCATTGGAAGGACTGATGCTTAAGCTGAAGCTCCAATACTTTGGCCACCTGATGCGAAGAGCTGACTCACTGGAAAAGACTCTGTTGCTGGAAAAGATTGAGGGCAGGAGAGGCAGGCGACAGAGATAAGACGGTTGGATGGCATCACTGACTCAATAGACATGAGTCTCAGCAAATTCTGGAAGATAGTGAAGGACAAGGAAGCCTAGCATGCTGCAGTCCATGGGGTCACAAAGAGTTGGACATGGCTTAGCGACTAAACAACAATAATAATAGAAATAAAGTACACAATATATGTAATACACTTGAATCATCTCAAAACCGTCCCCTGCCCCCATCTATGGAAAAATGTCTTCCACAAAACCATTCCCTGGTGCCAAAAAGGTTGGGGACCACTGTTCTAATATTATAGAAGTGAAAACAGCAAAGTTTCTTAAGGCTTAGCCTCAGACGCTCTCTATAGAATGTTACTTTCACTAGAGTCTGTTGATCAATGCAGGTAATCAGGACATCTCAGGTTTAAGAGATCAAGAATAAGAAGAGAGGTGCAGGAAAATCACACTGAAAAAGAGCACAAAGAGCTGTGGTTATTCTAACAGTCTATCAGAGTTCAATAAGTTTGTGGCATGAAGAATGTATTATATCATGTCTAAAGTTCAGTGCTTCATATTCAAGGTCTGCTGTGATCTTGCTTCTAGAGCACAAATATCATATCTTTCTTGAGCACTCATCACAACCTGCTCTATTATTTATTTATTCATGTATGTGTTTTATCCTCAAAGGAAGAACCTTATCTTGTTCTCTCTGAATATCCCATGTATCTAGTAGTTATCCAAGCTCCAAAGAGATGCTCTGTAACTGTTTAATGAATTTAACAACCTTGACATTTTATTCCCCACCTTCCATTCCATCATCATGAAGTCACTAGCGGAATCATTCTCTGAAAATCCTGTCATCACTTCTGTCTCCATGCCGTTATCTGTTTCATTTTCCCCACCTAAAATGCTCTCCTTCTCTGGTTGAATATCAATAGTAAGACCATCCTTTGGGTCTACAGTGGGCCAATATTGTTTTGTCTGTCCAGTACAATCTCTTTTCTTAGGAAAAGTGTTCTTCCCCACTCCAATTATGTTGTTCTTGAAGAAGTTACTATACTCCTATAAGACTCTGCCCTTCTAGGCTCCCTTGAATTATCTGGAATGCTGGAAGAAGGTCAGGCACTAGCCTGCCCATAAGCAGGTGCTGAAATTTAATAGGAAGCAGCAGTGGAGCAGACCCCTTTAGTCTTTTGATGGAATCCTCTTCCTCCAAATCTACATTGATGGGTTGACTAAGTGCTGAGGATGCTAGTATCTAAACAAGCACTACTCACACCACAGGCCATTAAGTCTCTGTAAAGCTTAGAAGGGGGTTGGGTTGTGAAAATGCTTAGGTTTTTTAAAAAACTGAAGCATAAAGGCAGTGGGGGGGGGGGGCAGATGGAGCTGAATAAAACAGGGCAGAGGAATTTCTCATACATTTTTCCTGGTTCAGTAGCTAGAAAGGAAAAGGAAATTGAAGAGAAAAAATAGATGAATGGAATACTAAAAGCTACTGAGTTAAGGCTTTGGATGCTGCACAGATAGAAGTTGAAAGCTAGAAAGGAGATAAGGACCTGTGCCTGGGGAATACCTCTTAAGTCACCAGAAGAGCTAAGACAGAGCTCCAGTTTGAACAAAGGGCAGATAGGGGTGAGCTAGGAAGGGGGAATCATTTCTTCTATATATTAACTTGTGCCAAGCTAACGTGAATGTGTACTTGCCACCAGTGACCTACATTCTCAATTCCGGTGACTGGCACCCTATTCTGTCACTCAGCAATCCAGAAACCTGAGAGTCACGAGTTTTACATTGACTCTACTGTCCCTCGCCCCTCAGTATGAATCATCAACAAGCCCTGTCAATTTTGCCTCTTTTTCTCTCAACCCATCTCCTCCTCTCTATTGTTACTACCATTGACCTAGTTCAGGTCCCTATAATCTCCCACCTAGACAACTGGTCTTCCTGCCTGCAGTTTAATCCTCTTCCAATCCATCCTTCATATGCTGCCAGAATAATCTTTCTCAAGCATGTCTCTAACCACGTTGCGCTCTTTCTTAACAACCCCCCACACACCCACCAGCTGCCCAGTTCATAGCATCTAAAAGCTGAACTCCAGCATAGCACTCCAGCCTTTTTATTTCCTGTTTAACTTTCTGCCTTCCTTCTGGCCATCCCTCTGCCTCCCTCAAGCACACACCCTGTGCTCGAGTTGCATGACCTACTTTCAGTTCCCCAACACAACATGCTTTATCAAGCCCCTACACATACCTGGAATGCCTTCTCCGCCCTGTGCCAGCCAGGAGAATTCCAGTCCATCTTTGAAACTCAGTTCAGGAGTCCTCTCCCCCTGAATTGCCCCCAGACAAATCGGGGCCCCATAGCTACTTGTCTTACACATGTCTATTTACTTCTATTATTATTTTATTACACATGCCTATTTATTTGCTTGTCTTCAACCAGCAATGGGAAGCTGAGAACAAGACTGTATTTTATTTATCTTTATATTTTCTGAGTCTAGCATAGGCTTAAATAGGGGCTTAAGAAGGAGTGGATGAATATTTTATAGGTACTTTAGCTTGCCAAAAGTTACAGTGAACGAACGTTTGCATACAAAATAGCTGATGTTGTGTGTGCTGTTATGCTTTGGAAAGAAGCCCTGGTATTTTTCAGTTTTGTTTTCTTAGATGTATTTTAATCATTCAATAAACAATGATTTATTAAGCATTCACTATGTGTTAGGTCTTGTGCCATTGGTAAAGGTCAAGATACACGACATTAAGCAAGAAAAATAGCCTTGACCTTCAAGCAGGTACTCTCCAAGAGAAGCTTTTAACTATACGGAATTATAGTACAAAATTATTTTTGAAAGCAGATTTTGGGAGTTCTAATTATTTCACTATTCCAAAGGGAAGTATAAACAGCTCGTTGAATAATTATAAAATGAAAAACATGGTGGTGGGGGGCATGGCTAGGATAAAGAGGCTACAGGTCACAGATGGACTGACATGACCAATCCCTGCCACGTGGTGGCAGTACATCTCCAGGGATGAAGTTCACTAGTGCCCTAGGACTTCAGAAAAGAAACAGTTCTCACTCTCAACTCCAGAGGAAGGGGAGTACTAAAAACTCAGCATCGTAGACTCAATTTGACTCAATTATATTAAAGATATAATTTAATTAACCTTCTCCCTCCAAACTTTTGTGGGCCTTGGGAATCTGCTTTTGTTTGTCTGCATGTGTGCTAAGTCGCTTCAGTTGTGTCTACCTCTTTGTGATCCTATGGACTGTAGCCCACCAGGCGCCTCTGTCCATGGGATACTTGATTTTGTGGGTTGCCATTTCCTACTCCAGGGGGATCTTCCTGATCCAGGGATTGAAGTAGCATCTCTTATGTCTCCTGCATTGGCAAGCAGGTTCTTTAAAACTAGCGCCACCTAGGAAGCCCGTATATTAAATGAAACTTTGGAATAGGCTGAACAGTGGTAAATTACATGGCTTATTTTTTCATAATTACTGTTTATATTGATTTTGTGTGATATAATGATAGATCCTACTAATGAAAATTTTCCCAATTTATACAACCAAAATAAATGTCAGTATGGCAAAGTATTTCCTGTAGAGCACCTTACTTCCAGGTGCCCTACCAGTGAAACTCATTTAAGAATAATGATCTAATCCAATGTTTTCTAATTACAAATAAGGAAAACAAGGCTCCAAGAAGCTAAATGAATTACCTAAGATCACAAAGCCATTTATAGGATTTGTTGTTGTTCAGTTGCTCAGTCATGTCAGACTCTCTGCATCCCATGGACTGCCAGGCTTCCCTGTCCATCATCATCTCCCAGAGATTCCTCACTTATGTCCATTGAGTTAGTGATGCCATCCAACTATCTCATCCTCTGTCGTCCCCTTCTCCTCCTACCTTCAATCTTCCCATGCATCAGGGTCTTTTCCAATGAGTCGGCTCTTCACATCAGGTGGCCAACGTATTGGAGCTTCAGCTTCAGCATCAGTCCTGCCAATGAATATTCAGGACTGATCTCCTTTAGGATGGACTGGTTTGATCTCCTTTCAGTCCAAGGGGCTTTCAAGCGTCTTCTCCAGCACCACAGTTCAAAAGCATCAATTCTTCGGCGCTCAGCCTTTTTTATTGTCCAGCTCTCACATCCATACATGACTACTGGAAAAGCTCTAGTTTTGACTATATGGACCTTTTTTGGCAAAATAATGTGTCTGATTTTTAATATACTGTCTAGGTTTGTCATTGCTTTTCTTCCAAGGAGCAGGCATCTTTTAATTTCATGGCTGCAATCACCATGCACAGTGATTTGGGAGCCCAAGAAAATAAAGTCTGTCACTATTTCCATTGTTTCCCCATCTATTTTCTGTGAAGTGATAGGATGGATGCCATGATCTTAGTTTTTTTAATGTTGAGCTTTAAGCCAACTTTTTCACTCTCCTCTTTCACTTTCATCAAGAGGCTCTATTTAGTTCTTCTTCACTTTCTGCCATAAGGGTGGTGTCATCTGTATATCTGAGGTTATTGATACTTCTCCTGGCAATCTTCATTCCAGCTTGTGCTTCATCCAGTCTGGCATGTTGAATGATGTACTCTGCATATAAGTTAAATAAGCAGGGTGACAAATTTCTGGGATAGGTTCAGTCTAACCCCTGTAAAGTGAACACATATACTTTGTTGGATGGTTAACCTTGAGAATCAAGAGACAGAGAAGAGTCGAGGTGACTTTCAGATTTCTGAAATGGTGGCTTGGATTATGGTGCTATATTCCCAGCAAAATTGAGAATACAGATGCTAATTTCAAATACAGAGCTTTAGCTTGGCACAAGTTAATATACAGAATAAAAGCTTTCCCCTAGCTACCTCAATCCTTCCACCTTTTTTCCAAACCAGAGCTTAGTTTCCTAGGTGACTGAAGAAGTGCTCCCCAAAGAGAGGAAAATGCTAATTTGTTCTGAAAATGCTAATATCAGGAGTATTATTCCATTTATTCACTCTCCAGAGGGAGTTCAAGAATAATACATTTCCCTGGTGGTCCAGTGGTTAAGTATCTGCCTGCCAAGGCAGGGGACACAGGCTCAATCCCTGGTCCAGGAAGATTCCACATGCCACAGGGCAACTAAGCCCATGCACCACCACTACTGAACTTGAGCCCTAGAGCCCATGCTCTGCAACAAGAGAAGCCACTGCAGTGAGAAGCTGGCACTTGGTAACTACAGAGTAGCCCCTGACTGTGGCAACTAAAAGAAAGTCCCCGATCAGCAGTGAAGATCCAGTGCAGCAAAAAAAAAAAAAAAAAAGAATGTAGTTGTCAAGTGACTGAGTTAATTAGTTTAATAAAAATGGATTGATTTCTCTACCATGATTCAGGTATGTTCTAAGCCACTGGTTCTCAAAGTATGGTTGCCATACCAGCTGAATTATTACCTGGGAACTTGTTAGAAATGCAAATTCTTGGGCCTCACATCAGACATACTAAACCAGAAATTCTGGGAATGGAGCCCAAAAGTCTGTTTTTAGGGGCCCTTCAGGTCATTTTGACACATGTTCAAGTTTGAAAATGACTATTTTAGAATACTTTACTAGCATGTGAGATGAGTACAATCGTGTGGTAGTTTGAGCATTCTTTGGGATGACCTTTCTTCGGGATTGGAATGAAAACTGACCTTTTCCAGTTCTGTGGCCACTGCTGAGTTTTCCAAATTTGCTGGCATATTGCCTGCAGCACTTTCATAGCATCATCTTTCAGGATTTGAAATAGCTCAACTGGAATTCCATCACCTCCACTAGCTTTGTTTGTAGTGATGCTTCCTAAGGCCCACTTGACTTCACATTCCAGGATGTCTGGCTCTAGGTGAGTGATCACACCATCGTGATTATCTGGGTTGTGAAGATCTTTTTTGTATAGTTTTTCTGTGTATTCTTGCCACCTCTTCTTAATATCTTCTGCTTCTGTTAGGTCCATACCATTTCTGTCCTTTTTTTTTTTCTTTTCTGTCCTTTATCGAGCCCATCTTTGCATGAAATGTTCCCTTGGTATCTCTAATTTTCTTGAAGAGATCTCTAGTCTTTCCCATTCTGTTGTTTCCCTCTATTTCTTTGCATTGACCGCTGAGGAAGGCTTTCTTATCTCTCCTAGATATTCTTTGGAACTCTGCATTCAAATGGGAATATCTTTCCTTTTCTCCTTTGCTTCTCGTTTCTCTTCCTTTCACAGCTATTTGTAAGGCCTCCTCAGACAACCATTTTGCCTTTTTGCATTTCTTTTCCATGGGGATGGTCTTGATCCCTGTCTCCTGTACAATGTCACGAACCTCCGTCCATAGTTCATCAGGCTCTCTGTCTATCAGATCTATGCAGATGACACCACCCTTAAGGAAGAAAGTGAAGAGGAACTAAAAAGCCTCTTGATCAAAGTGAAAGAGGAGAGTGAAAAAGTTGGCTTAAAGCTCAATATTCAGAAAACTAAGATCATGGCATCTGGTCCCATCGCTTCATGGGAAATAGACGGGGCGGGGAAGCAGTGGAAACACTGTCAGAGTTTATTTTTTGGGGCTCCAAAATCACTGCAGATGGTGATTGCAGCCATGAAATTAAAAGACACTTACTCCTTGGAAGGGAAGTTATGACCAACCTAGACAGCATCTTAAAAAGCAGAGACATTACTTTGCCAACAAAGGTGCGTCTAGTCAAGGCTATGGTTTTTCCAGTAGTCATGTATGGATATGACAGTTGGACTGTAAAGAAAGCTGAGTGCTGAAGAATTGGTGCTTTTGAACTGTGTGTTGGAGAAGTCTCTCGAGAGTCCCTTGGACTGCTAGGAGATCCAACCAGTCCATCCTAAAGGAGATCAGTCCTGGGTGTTCATTGGAAGGACTGATGTTGAAGCTGAAACTCTTAATACTTTGGCCACCTCATGCGAAGAGTTGACTCATTGGAAAAGACCCTGATGCTGGGAGGGATTGGGGGCAGGAGGAGAAGGGGATGACAGAGGATGAGATGGCTGGATGGCATCACTGACTCGATGGACATGAGTTTGAGTAATCTCCGGGAGTCTGTGTAATCTCTGGGAGTTTGTAATGGACAGGGAGGCCTGGCGTGCTGCGATTCATGGGGTCGCAAAGAGCCGGACACGACCGAGTGACTGAACTGAACTGATTTTAGAATACAGAGAATGTGGTATTAAAAAAAAGTGCTTGTCCCCTTGAAGTATCAATATACAAATAGACAAAAATAAAACTCCAAGCAGAGGTAAGTGCTGTCCAGAAAACCAGTACAGAGGATGGTGGAAGAATGTACAGGGTGTGCAAGCAAGGTCTCTCTGAGGAGTATGAGTTCTGGAGTCAGACTGAGCAGGATGTGAATACTGGCTCCAGCAGTTACTAACCTTTTAAAGGTTTAGTTTCCTCATCTGCTAAAATGGAAATATATTATTACATTACTCTAAAGATTAAGTAAGATAATATTTGCAAAATTCTTGTAACTTTCTGTCTCAAGTAAGCCCCCAATTAATGTTCAGTTCCGTTCAGTCGCTCAGTTGTGTCTGCCTCTTTGCGACCCCATTAACTGCAGCATGCCAAGCCTCCCTATCCATCACCAACTGCCAGAGTCCACCCAAACCCACGTCCATTGAGTCGGTGATGCCATCCAACCATCTAATCCTCTGTCATCCCCTTCTCCTCCTGCCCTCAATCTTTCCCAGCATCAGGGTCTTCTCAAATGAGTCAGCTCTTTGCATCAGGTGGCCAAAGTATTGGAGTTTCAGCTTCAACATCAGTCCTTCCAATGAACACCCAGGACTGATCTCCTTTAGGATGGACTGGTTGGATCTCCTTGCAGTCCAAGGGACTCTCAAGAGTTTTCTCCAACACCACAGTTCAAAAGCACCAATTCTTCAGCACTCAGCTTTCTTTACAGTCCAACTGTCATATCCATACATGACTACTGGAAAAACCATAGCCTTGACTAGACGGACCTTTGTTGGCAAAGTAATGTCTCTACTTTTTAAGATGCTGTCTAGGTTGGTCATAACTTTCCTTCCAAGGAGTAAGTGTCTTTTAATTTCATGGCTACAATCACTATCTGCAGTGATTTTGGAGCCCAGAAAAATAAAGTCAGCCACTGTTTCCACAGTTTCCCCATCGATTTGCCATGAAGTGATGGGACCAGATGCCATGATCTTAGTTTTCTGAATGTTGAGCTTTAAGCCAACTTTTTCACTCTTCTCTTTCACTTTCATCAAGAGGCTCTTTAGTTCTTCTTCACTTTCTGCCATAAGGGTGGTGTCATCTGCATATCTGAGCTTATTGATATTTCTCCCAGCAATCTTGATGCCAGCTTGTGCTTCCTCCAGCCCAGCGTTTCTCATGATGTACTCTGCATATAAGTTAAATAAGCAGGGTGACAATATACAGCCTTGACATACACCTTTTCCTATTTGGAACCAGTCTGTTGTTCCATGTCCAGTTCTAACTGTTGCTTCCTGACCTGCATACATGTTAGCCCTCCATATATGATGAAAGAGTGTATAGATGTATATTTGTTGTTGTTTAATTGCTAAGTTGTATCCAACTCCTTGCAACCACATGGACTGTAGCCCACCCTGCTCCTCTGTCCATGGGATTTCCCAGGCAAGAACACTGGACTGGGTTGCCAGTTCCTTCTCCAGGGTATCTTCCCGATCCAGGGATTGAACCTGCGTCTCCTGCTTGGCAGGTGGATTCTTTACCACTGAGCCACCAGGAAAGCTAGATGTATATTTGGGAATCATCAGAGTAAATGTTAATAGTAAAGTGCATGAAAAGGTAGATAGACTGAGATGTCAGAAAAGAGAATGGATGATGGGATCTTATTGGTGGGAGCAGAGGTGGGTTGGAAACTGGTGAGGAGGTGAAGAAATAAGGATGAACATTTATTTGAACCCAGCTACTGCTGGAAATTTGGAGGCGGCCAGTGGATACGGTGAGTAACTATCCTGGTTTGCCTGGGACTGAGGAGGTGGTACTTTTAATACTAAAACTGGGATAGTCCTGGGAAAATAGAAACAAGTTGTTCATCCTATCAATGGATAGGATCATCGTTGGTGAAGTCAGGGAGGTAACTGTGACCTTTCTTTTTGGTGCACTCATCTCTTCCTTACAGTAACCTTGTAAATATCTTCTAGTAGTGAGACTCAACAAGAATCTGGAGGGCAAGGAAGCTTGAATAATGCAGTGGGAAGTCAGTCTTGCCTGGATAGAGCAGGATAACGAAAGAGACAGAATGGACCTAAAGGGGCAAATAGTAACCAGCACAATGACAAGGACTTAGAACTGTCTGGGATTAGTCTGACTCCAGACATTTTTTTTTTTTTTTAACCTGCCTTGTTCAAAGAGTCTGGGAGTGGGATGGGTGGGTGTTTTCTGCATACTTGGATTAACCTTAAATAAAATTACAAACCTTATCCAAGGATATTCTTTGGTATCTGAACAGCCACAAAACTTTTCTGATGTCCAGTGTCGTGAGTGCCAAGTACAAGAACGAGCAGGTAGGATTCAGCTGCTCCAAGAAAGGAAGTCCTGGAGGAAATCGCCACCGAGGACGACCTCAGGTGCCTAGGTATCTGCTTCCGGCTCACTTCCTGTCTGGAGGGCTCATTCCTCAAATTGCGGTTGATGGGAACTGTCCCCCTACGATAAAGGTCAAAGGTCAAAGACCACCCCTAGCACGGTATCCTCTTGCAAGGCCAGAGGGTCTGGCCGCAAGTGAGGCAGGACACCTCCAGCCTCCCCCAGCCTGAATTGACAAGAAGAGCCGCAACCCGCCAACCTCACCCAAACTATATTCAAGGGGCTGGCCGAAGGCGTTCCGTGATTGGTAGGACAGCCTGGGGGCGTGGTCTCACGCAGAAAGCCTCCTCCGGATTGGTGCAAATCATCGAGGGCGAGGCCTCCACTCCGGCTGGGCGCGAAAGCTCGAACGCCGCTGCCTGGCTGGAGACGGCGGGAGCGGCTGCGTCCTGACGGGTAAGGGAACTGGGGACCTGTTTCATCTCGAGCGGCGCGCTGAGGAGGTCGGGGTCATGACGGGTGAAGTAGTTTCCGAGGTGAGTTCGTGCCCTTGCCTCCATTCGTAGCTGCGGGGGCCCGGCGCCGAGGGGTGTGGGGGAGCAGGGGTCGAGCCGCCCGATCCGGTCGGGGAGGCGGGAGGACTACAGTTCCCGGCGCACACCGCGGCGCCTCGGCTTCTCTACCCGCGCGGAGATAAATCCGCGGGCTCCGCGCGCTGGGGACCCAGCGGACCTCCCCGGCTCTGGGTCTCTCTCGCCTCAGTCTCTCGGCTGGGTTGTACCCGGTTTTTGCGTCGCGCTCAGCCGGCCGCCAGCCCCAGCTCAGCCTGCTCCGCCCGCCCCTTTGGCGCGTTTCCGGCGGCGGGAGCCCTTCCTCCAACAGCGCCCTCCAAAGAGGAAGGACCCAGCCGAACCGGACCGCTAGGGTGCTGTGTGCTGTGCATGCTTAGTCGCTCAGTCGTGTCCGACTCTGCGACCCCATGGACCGTAACCCGCCAAGCTCCTCTGTCGGGGTAGCATAAGGACAGGGAAAGTGAAGTCGCTCAGTCGTGTCCAACTCTTTGCGACCCCATGGACTGTAGCCCACCAGACTCCTCCGTCCATGGGATTTTCCAGGCAAGATAACTGGAATGGGTTGCCATTTCCTTCTCCAGGAGATCTTCCCGACCCAGGGATTGAATGAACCCGGGTTTCCCGCATTGTAGGCAGACGCTTCACAGTCTGAGCCACTAGGGAAGGTCGGGAAAGCATAATTCTCTGTAAATGGACGGCGGGAGTCTTAGGGAGTTCCAAACTGGGTCTGGAAGAGGCCTCTGAAGTCATCGCCCTGGGTCCCGAGAAGGGAAGGTACCTTCTTGAAAGCCTTCTTGAAAGCCTCTTGAAAAGCCTCTTGAAAGCCTTCCGAGCGGTGACTGGCTGATCGTTCTCGGAACTGGCATAGAAGCATCTTTCCAAATCTGTGTTCTTTTTTGGAGCTGGGGCTGGAGTGAGACAGTCTGGGGCAAAATTTAACGGGGCGCTAAAATACTCAGTAATCAAAATAAGTTTTTAAACGTTTTTTATTGAAGTATAGTTGAATTACCATGTTGTGTTAATTACTACAGTACAGCAGAGTGACTCAGTTACACTTACATACACGTTCTTTTTCATATCCTTTCCCACTATGGTTTATCACAGGATATTAAACAGAGTTCCCTGTGGTATACAGTAGGACTTTGTTGTTCAAGATAATATTTTATGCAGTGTTTTAAAATAAAAATTAATGCAAACACATTCCATAATTTGTTTTTGAACAAGATATCAAACTGAAATGAAGGCACAATCCAACCCTGTATCTGCACTACACAGTCTTACTCACCTCACTCTCAGCCTGGCCCAGGTTCCAAAAAAACTTTACAAAAGCATGCAGCTGACCTCATGGGCCATAATTTACCCATTGATTTTTTTAATTTAATTTTGCACAAAAATCCTTTTGATTACTGAGTGTTTTGAGACCTCCTAACCTCACTGTGTTCCTGGCCCTGATTATTGCTGGTTCTGCTCCAAATTGCCCAGAATAGAGTGATTAGGCATCACCTTGTAGTGAGCCTTGTGGTTACCTAAACTCAGTTTCCATATCCACAAGTAGTATTACTGCTTTGAGTTGTTGGGAGAATCAACAGCATACATCATGATCCTCAATGATTCCTCTGTTTGTGTTATTTATTTTTTTTTTAAATTTATTATTTTTTTATTATGTTTTAAATTTTATATTATTTTAATATTTGCACTAAACATTCAAATCAACTTAATAGTTGTCTCAGAAACTGTTTGAGTGTGGTCTTGTGCCCCATTACATTACAGATGTATTTTCCCCCTTCTTAATAAGTTGATTCAGAGTCCTGGGAACACCAAGGTTGTGGGGGAACTGGCATCTAGGGTTAGCTTGATCACTAACTAGTCAAGTCATCCAACTAACTCCCTTCTCCTTAGATTTTTCACTTGTGACTTAAAAAATTGGAGGGGGTAGTTGGGGGCTGAATTTCAGACATAAACAAACATAGAAAAGCTGTTATAATGAACCCATCACCGAACTTCTGCAGTTACCAAGTCGTGCCAATCTTGTTTCATTTACACCCCCATATACTTCCCCCCCTTACTGGATTATTTGACAGCAAATTTCCACACATACGTCATCCACAAATATGTCATCATACATCTCTAAAAGGTAAGTGCATTCCAAAAAAAGATAACTATAATATTATTACCATACCTAAAAAATTTAGAATTATTGCTTAATATTAAATGATCAGAGTTCAGATTTCTTTGACTCTTACACATACTTTCAGTTTGTTTGAATTAGCATTAAGACAAAGCCTGCATATTGCAGGTGTTGCTGTATCTTTGTATGTATGTGTAAATATCTTAACTCTTTTTGTAAGTCCCCCTCCCTCTTTTTATTCTTGCAATTTATTGTTAAAGAAACGACATAGTTTGTCCTGTAGAGCTTCCCGTATCTGGATTGCCTCTGTGTGATGATACTTAACAGGTCATGTGGATACACTGAGAAATAGTTCACACAGAAAAGCACAATAATGCTTGATTCTTATTTACCATAACTCAAAATAAAGTGTTGCCTCTGCAGTATCCTTCAACGATGAACAATGCATTTTAGTTTGTTTTTTCTAGCCAGTAATTTTTAATGTCATCCTTTTGTTAAACCATTGTATTGGTTTTTTCCCCTTATTTCAGTCTGATGATCCCATGATGATTTATGTATCTTTATGTACTTAGAGTGTTCTGTCACTTGCTGGTTAATACAAAGTATATTCTCATTTTCTAGGTTCACCTAGAAATCAATGATTCAAAACTCATTTCACAAGAGGAAACAGACAGTCCTTCAGACAGTGGACAAGGCAGCTGTGAAACAATTGGGCCCTTGAGTGAACAAGGTTTGTAACAGTCAGTACTTTTATTACTTTTATTTTTAGGAATAGAATGTGGGAGTGTGGGTTGTAAGTGGACTGGATTAATTAAATTGTTCTCTTGATTTTTAAAATTATTAATGCCTCACCTTGTTGTTTGTTCTGTTTATTATAAAAGCAAAATAATAGTGCATGTACTGTTTTGAACGTAACCACTTCTATTATATTATTGAATGTATAAAGTATCTAAAAGCTAGCACATTGCCTGGTTAAATGCATTCATTCTGTAATAAAAGGATTTTTAACACCTGCCAGAAGGATCAGAACAGCTTTACACCTTGTAAATATATATAATTACATTTCTCAGTAAGAGATATTTTTCCAGGGAAAATGTTTTTCAAAATGTATTTTTAGATTTGCTTTGCTACAATTAGTTCTTAGTTACATAATTTCACAAGGTGATATATCACTTGGATAATTGGATATGTTTTTGAGGAGTGGTGGGACTAGGAGGAAGGCCAAATGACAGTAGACCTCTAAAAAAAGAAAACTGTGTTTCCTCCAGATTCAGATGAAGAGATATTTGTGAGCAGGAAATTGAAAAGCAGGAAGGTACTACAAGAGAGTGATTCTGAAAGAGAAGACCCAGATGTGTCTCCAGAGGAAACTGCCTATGACGATGCTGAAGAGGAAGATAAAGAGAACCTGTATGCTGGAAAGAAGGGAAAAGTCAGAAGGATTTATAAAACTCTGGCGGACAGTGATGAAAGTGACATTGAGGAGTCTTTATGTCAGGAGAATTCTGAAACCCAAGTGACACCTTGCTTAGAGCTGGGTCTCCAGTCTGAAAACTCTGTGGACTTTACAGTTGACAGAAAGATTTCCAAAAAGCCCATTTGTGGTAGAGAAGGAATTGGAGGAAAAGCAAAAGTAAAATCAAAGCGAAGACTTGAGAAAGAAGAGCGAAAGATGGAAAAAATTAGGCAGCTGAAAAAGAAGGAAACAAAAGATGAGGTACATTTGAAAGAATAATTTGCTGTTTCCAGGGCAGATTAATGTTTTAGAAAAAAAGAGTTGCTTTTAGTTCTTGGAGGTTGTTTCTGCACTCAGAATATAACTTTGAGTTGATTGTTTTGCAATGAGGTATGTAAGTTGTTTGTTGGTCTCATTCTCCATTTTGGATACAAGAGGACATTTCTAAATAAATAGGTTTCTGATTTTCTTTGTGAGCATGCAGAGTTACTCTTTGCTATTTCTGGTCTGATGAAAATTAGCTTCCATAGGAGGAATTTTCATGCATCCATCAATCGGAAGTCTTATTTGCTAACTAGAAGAACTGTCCTCAAATTTTATAAACTAGTTGCTTAATGAACTGTTAATTGACTTTTCAAAAACAAAGGTACTGTTTATTAAGTTAGTTTTGGATGATTGCATCAGATCACAGCATGGATTTCAAAGGATGACAAAGGAACCAGTGATAGTGTTTTAGGATGCCATATATTTGTCTGCTCATGAAGTGTGGACTTTTCTGTCCTGATGCAAATTGCTGTATGATGTAGTAAAATACTGGATTTCAAATGATTGCATCTTGTTTTTTCCTTATGTGTTATCCAGGAAGATGATGTGAAACAGCCATTTAATGACAGTGGCTGTCTACTTGTGGATAAAGACCTTTTTGAAACTGGGTTGGAGGAGGAAAATCACTCTCCGTTAGAAGATGAAGAGTCGTTAGAATCAATAAGGGCGGCTGTGAAAAAGAAAGTGAAGAAGCACAAGGCAAGTGAGAAATGATTGCAGTAAGAGCTGACCCACGGCTTCCAACCTTTGCGTTGTGTTCTGGGTTACTGATGGAACCTCCATTTTTTTTTTGACGGAAGAAAAACTCATGTCAATTGATAGAAATTTTTCAGCTGTTAATTTTGGAACCATGCAGTACAAGTGACAGACATGCTAACTTGTTTGGAAACTAGTATTTTCACTGTCCTGATCAAGTCAAAGCTATATTCTGAGTGCAGAAACACTGGTTAATCTGCCTTGGAAACAGCAAATTCTTCTTTCAAATGTACCTCATTTTTTATTTCCTTTTTTTTCAGCTGCCTACTTTTTTTCATCTTTCGCTCTTCTTTCTCACGTTTTTGCTTTGGCTTTACGTCTGCTTTTCCTCCAGCTCCTTATTTATCACAAACTAGTATTTTTATTACTTTTTGAGGCAAAAAGTAAGGTACTTTATTTTGTCTATTTAGTTTGGCTGCGCCGGGTCTCCATCGCTGTGCCTGCGTTTTCTCTAATTGCGGTGCCCGGGGGCTCCTCCAGCTGCGGTGCTGGGCCCCTCATTGTGCTGGCTTCTCTTGCGGAGCACGGGCTCTAGGCCTGAGGGCTTGGTCGTTGCTGCTGCGGGGTCTGGAGCACAAGCTCAGTAGTCGTGGTGCGTGGGTTAGTTGCTCTGTGGCCCCAGACCAGGGACCAAACCCATGTCACCAGCGTTGGCAGGCGGATTCTTAACACCACACCACCAGGGAAGTCCCATAAGATACTTCATGTTGTATAAGAAACAGGTGCAAAGGGGGAAGAGATGTAAATTTTAGAATTTAATGGCCTCTGGGAAATGAACCTATAGGGTTTTAGGAAGGCTATGAAAGAGAAGCATCAGTCAAAGCATCCTTGTCCTGAGTGTTTGGAAGCATAATTGTTCTTCCTAAGATTATTTTTTAGCTCCCTGGGGGTCATTGTCCCTCCTTAGGGAAATACAGAGGTGTAAGAAATGCGGGCCCAAGCTCCATTGGAGACATCTAATTTATTTTCTAGGCATTATAGTATGTTGTGTATCTTAACATTTTGTGTTTAGTAATTATTGATTTATTATTAATGTAGCATGATGTGATGTTGGAGTGCAAAAAACAATTTTTGCGTAAGCAACATCCTCTTGTGTCGGTTTAATTTTTGTCTCTATCAATCCATTTGCAACCTTCTCTTTTAGAAAAAAGAACTGTCTTTGGAGAGTGGGGTCTATTCATTTGAAGAAGAAACTGAGTTGTCAAAAGGCACCACGAGGAAGGTGAGACAGAGCCCTGGATATTAATAGTTGTCATGCTGAGCTCTTTTGCCAGGAGATTGTGGATTTCTCAGGAATTTTATTGTGTCTGTTGTATTTCTCTGATTCCCAGGATATTGCTTTGTACATAGTAGAGACACAGATATGAATTAGGTTGAATCAGTTCTAAGAGACTTGCAAATAAATGAGCTCTTGAAGTTTATATTGTATCGAGTTTACTAGAGATGACTGTTTCTTCTCTATCCTCTTTTCTTGGGGACAGCAAACTCTTAAAGGATATCTATCTGTCTTTCTTGGCAAAAGTATTAATGTAGTCTCACTTTTTGTTTTCTTTAAGGAAAGAAAGGCAGCCAAATTAAGTAAGGAAGCATTAAAAATGTTGCATAGTGAGACTCAGCGCCTTATTCGAGGTAAAGAAACCTATATGGTAAACACTGAAGTTTAAAATTGATCTTGATGAATGGTCTTGGTTCTAAAGCCTCTGGAACATTAATATAAACTAAGAAAAGTTCTAGAACTAGTAGTGGTAAGAAGGGAATTTTTCATTTTTAAAATTTGTTTAAAACTTTTTAAAAATGTTTTGGCCACGCAGCATATGGGATCTTAGTTCCTCAACCAGGAATCAGACCTGAGTCCCCTGCTTCAGCAGTGCAGAGTTTTAATCACTGGATCACCAGGGAAGTCCCGGGAGGGAGATTTTTAAAGGGTTGTCTATGGTCTGGCTGCATCAGGATCCCTTTTACAAACCAAATTTATAAATTCTTAGGCCCCACAGAAATTCTGACTCAATAGACTTGAAATGGGGTTCAAGAATTTGTATTTTTAAAAAACTTCTTGAATCAGTTGATTTCACAGCTAGTTTTTAAAAGCCACTGGTCTTTATGGAATTTTTTTGTACTTAGATCCTGTTTTATGTTAAAGGCAGGATTGTTCTCTATTTCTGGTGATGGCTTTGGTTGTACTGTTTAATTAACTGAATGTAAAGCAACATTCAGACTATACAGTATATGCATTTGCTTGTTCTGTTCCGTTTTATAGAGTCTGCACTTAATCTTCCATATCACATGCCCGAGAATAAAACCGTTCATGAATTCTTCAAACGTAAACCCCGGCCCACTTGCCAGGGAAACGCCATGGCGCTCCTGAAGTAAGAACCTTCTTTCCTTGTGATTATAATTTTCATAAACATTCAGTTTTGAGGCAAACACCTGGGAGTAGAGAGTTCAGATTCCTCGCTCCCTTAAAACTAACCAATTCATTATGTGCAAAGGGTTGGGAATGTTTTTCATTTAGGAGAATGTTCAACTCCAGCTTGTTTTCTCTAGGTCCACTAAGTATCAGGCAAGCCATCACGAAGAAACCATAGATACTGAAAATACAACTGCGGTGAGTGGTGACCACAGCAAAGACTCTGCGCAGACAACAGGTGCGGGATGTGAAATGGAAATTAACGCACTCCCTGCGGTTTCAAAGGAACCCCAGATCACTACTGAATCCCATGAGCCTTGCGGTAAAGATTTGACAGGAAGTGAGGAGCTAGAAATTCCCGAGAAACAGGAGCAAAGTGATGCTAGACCTTCACCTGGGGACATCTCGGTGGCACAGCAAGAATGCGGCGTCCTGGGGAACAAGGACAGTGAGGACTGTCAGACTGAAGGGCTTGTGGCACCTGAACCTCATGGCCTAGAGGAAGAAAAAGGCCTGAGAAAAACAGAAGAAGCTGATGAGAAAGCGGAAGAGCCCAGCCAGCAAAATGAATCAACAGCAGCGGTGCCACCTGAAAAAGCGAGGCGGTTCACTGTGGATAGACTTAAGCAACTGGGAGTAGATGTTTTCGGTAAACCTCGGCTGGGTGCTGACAGAGATTCCTTTGTGATACTTGAAGAACCTGAAACCAACAGAGGTAATTCTTTGAATTGTGGGGAGCTTCTCTAGAGTGATTTGTTCTGGCAGCTTCTATTATTTGCCACTGTGGAGGACAGGGAACACAGGAGAGACACATAACCACACATGGTCTTAATACTGATGTACCAGATATGGATAAAAATCATTAGGCACATTTGGCAAGGTATCAGAACATTCTGAACCTTGTTTAAAAGGGAAACCTGTTGATAGTTAATGTACAAAGGAGGGTACATTGCTGTTGTTTTGTGGTATGACATTGATAAAAGCATTATTCAATTCAGTTTTTCACAGAAACATCAGCAAATTGCCTGCAAAACTGAATTTCTTTTCTTTCTTTTTTTTTTTCACTCATTCAACAAATATTAAACTACTCACTTCATGCAACATGCTGTAAGGCATACTTGAGAAATCTGACATTTATCCTACACTTGGACACGACTGAACGACTTAACTAACTAAGCTGCTTAGAGTCTAGCAGGGGAGATAAGAAGTAGGCAAATAGCTGTAATACAGGAAAGTGGCATCTTCTATCAGGAACATGTGTCACTGATAATTGGAAAATATTAACATGGGAAAAAAGGTATTCTTTGCTGAAAGAAATATTTAGAATAAAGCATGGGAGTTCAGAGAAGGGATGTTTCTTACAATAGGTGGTTAAAGGAAGGCTTGAAGAATAATCAGATGTAATTACTTGTTCACTTTCTTCCTCGTTATACTTCAGTGAGGATCTTCTGGCTTGTTCCTCCTCTATCCCCTGTGCTTCCATAGGCGATGGCACGTTAGGCAGCCATGTTTACTGAATGAATTAAGGAGTGAATGAAGGATTCTTCAAGAGAGAGCCCAGGGGACTTTCCTGGAGGTCCAGTGGTTAAGACTCCACACTTCCACCGCAGGGGGCACAGGTTCTGTTCCTAGTCAGGGAACTAAAATCCGGTATGCTGCATGGTGTGACCAAAAAATAAAAAAAGAGAACTCAGGTATTCCCCACTTGGGGTAGATTTCCTGATTTGTAGCTAAAATTGGGTTTCTCTCCTCTACTTTGAGGCAGTGTCATATGATAATTAAGAGCTCAGGCATGGTAGCAAGATCGGAATTTGAATCTGGATGACATTACTCACTGTTTAAACTTAAGTATGCTATTTGACCTCTCCAAGGCAACTTTAAAAAAAAAATGAAATAACACTTTTGGTTCACAGTGCAGCACTATAGTGAAGATATGTTAATAACACATACAGATGGAAAGCATAAAGAAACACTCAAATGGTAGCTGTTCTTTTTATTATTAGTGAAATTATTTACATCGAGATGCTGCTTCATTAAGTAGCATATGGCTGGCAGGTGCTAGGTCAGCCACAGTACCAGTTAAGTCATTGTTGATTGAGTGGGTGGACTCTGTGGAAATGGAGAGGACGTTCTTGGGAGGGACAGAAAGAGTTCTGTGTGGTACATACTGGGAGGATGTGTAAGTCCGTTTGACCAGAGCAGGTGGTGGGGTGGAAGAGCTGTGTAACAGACCTAGCCTAGCTCCATTAGCAAAGAAGCGTGGGAATAAGCTGGTGCCCAGAACAGGGAGAGAAAGTTTTGTTGTGTGGGACTAGAAGTTACCTAAATAGCCTCAGACTAACAGGTGAGGAAGAAACTTTTTTTGAGTACTTATACTAGACACTATGAAATCTTGTTATATGGGAATAGAAGTTTTCTTTATCATCTCCGACTGAGAAACAGGAAAGGGAAGAAACCTCCTTTTTGCATACCTAATGTATTAGATACTGATAGTTTTCTTTTTTCTTTTTTTTTTTTTTTTGTAGTTATCTTTCTTAATTCTCATAACCCCAAGTATTATTTTATAAATGAAGAAAATGATGTTTGGAGAAGTTGGGTAATTTTTCCAACATTGCAATTGGCTTATACAGGGAGCTAGCACAATGCCTGGCTCATAATAGGCACTTATTTTTAACTCAGGGTATGTTTTCCTTCAGAACTAATATTTGACATGAATGTCAGGTTTCCAGATCACTCTGTTTCTTGATATATATGAAGTTAGGGTCAGCGTTCATTCATTTATGCAGTAAACTTTGATTTAGCATGGTGTTGCTTGTAAGATGTAGTCCCTGTTCTCAAGGAATTTAAAATCTAGTAGGAGTCACAGGCAGGAAAATTGGATATTAAGTGCTGTGCGTACTTTGAGCCTAGAGAAAGAGTTCCTCACCTGGAGTCAGGGAAGCTTCTAGAAGGAGTTGATACCTGAGCTGAGTCCTGAAGCTTCAGTAGGAGGTACAAGGCAGAGAGGTGAGGGAAGGCTTTCTTGGTGAAGGGGACAGACCTGCAGAAGACGCAGAGACAAGAGGAAACTGAGGATGCTCTGGTTAGCTGAGGTGAAGATTGTAAGGTGGTTGGTGCAGAGGCCAGAGGATGCAGGGCTTTTAGGTGGAGACATGAGCTGGAGTGGAGATGTTTCACTTAAAGAGGAGATGAACGCTGGGACAAGACTGAAGGAGGGAGAGAAGCTTGAATAGAGGTTCTGTGATGAGGAGGGTGGTGATTGAGTTACGTAGTAATGGACAAGGGAAGTGGGTGCTCCATTGGGCTAGGGGATGAAGATTTTTGGGGGTGAGGGGCCTGGCTTTCCCCAGAAGAATGAAAGCTACTCCTGCCTCACTCTTTTTTTAGGTCCTGAGTAATCGTCCTCCCCTTCCATTTCTTTTATTCTCTTGGCACCAATGATGACCTCCCTACTTGTGTTGCCTTCCCACTGCCACTGCCTGTTGTTTCCAGCTTACTGAACTAATAAGAAATGGGATGCAGACTTATAGCTTCTCTCCCCACTCTTTGGTTTGCAGTGTAAACATGCCATCCCTTTGGAGTTGGATTTTTGCAACTAAATAAATGATGTTGTTTTGTCACTAAGTCATGTCTGACTCTTTGTGACCCCATGGACTGTAGCCCACCAGGCTCCTCTGTCCATGGGATTTCCCAGGCAAGAGTCCTGGAGTGGGTTGCCATTTCATTTATCCAGGGGATCTTCCCAACCCAGGGGTTGAACCCACTTCTCCCGCATCTCCTGCATTACAGGTGGATTCTTTTCCACTGCGCCACTTGGGAAGCCCAATAAATAATGTCAGGGACTCAGATTGAGAAAGGTTTCTTTCCAGTTCTTCTCTTTTTCTACTAAGACCCTTTAGGGAAGGAAAAACCACGTCTGGATGCTAACCACAAAACTACCAAAGTATCAGTTGAGTGAATTTTAGAAAAAAGAACCAAACTTGGAGTATCCTGGACATATTATTATGGAAGAGAAGGCATAGCATATGAGAATAGCCAGCATCCCCGAACCCAAAGAAACTGTTCTTCTTTTCCTTTCTTTTCTGTTTATAACTGTCAGCTCTCTTATAACAGATCCCATTATGGTATGACTGGCTTGTTATACAGTGAGTAGGGGATGGTACCAGGTGATAGCTGGCTGAGGGAGAAAGGAAAGAAAGTTCTGAGCAAGAGCGGTGGGGAAGAAGGGAAAGGCCGTATTGCCATTGGACCACTGCACTCATACTGCCTGTGTGTGTTCCCATTTGTATATAAGTTGGCGGGTGGTGAAAGTCGCTCAGTCATGTCTGACTCTTTACAGCCACATGGACTGTAGCCCGCCAGGCTCCTCGGTCCATGGAATTTTCCCGGCAAGAATATTGGAGTGGGTAGCCATTCCCTTCCCCAGGGGATCTTACCAACCCAGGGATCGAACCTAGGGCTCCCACGTTGCAGTCAGATTCTTTACCATCTGAGCCACCAGCGAAACCCAGGGATCACCTCTCATTGGGATTTCCTTTCTCATTGTACTGATTATATTCATTTAAAAGTTTCATGAAGAAACTTCCAGCCCTGCTGCCAAGTTACATCACTAATTGCTTTGATTATTATTTTCTTATTGTTTTTTTTTTTTTTTTTTTGGCCACACCACATGGCTTTAGGATCTTAGTTCCACCCCAGGGATTGAACCTGGGCCCTCAGCAATGAAAACTCAGAGTCTTAACCACTGGATTACCAGGGAATTTCCTCTTTTTCCATTTTTTAAATAGACCTTGCTTGTATTTAGAGAGATTGCTAATAAACAGATGTTCAAAATATGGAATATTTTAAAAAGAGACTGAAATCTGTGACAAATTAAGCCCTTGCATAGTTAAGCAGTATGGTATTTTTCTACCAGCTTAAAGCTTTTTTAAAAAGAATTGCACATATTTAGAAACTTTAGTTGTAAATTTCTACCCTAAAATGAGTTTTAAAGTATATTGAGGAAGAACAGTTGCAGTAGTCCATTAATTTGGGTTAAGTTATATGAATTGGACACAGGTGTTGGTAGCAAAGGAGTTTTTGGTGTCTCTGTGTATTTTTTTTTCCTTACAAGTTTGTTGAACTTAAGAAAACCTAGCTTGTACTTCTTAACTAGAATCTAAAAGGCAAACTGACATACTGGTTGGTGCTTGGTTTAGAACTGGAAGCCTTGAAGCAGCGTTTCTGGAAGCATGCTAATCCAGCAGCCAAACCCAGGGCTGGTCAGAAGGTGATTGTGAACATCATAGTGAAAGATGTGGGCACTGACGGGAAGGAAGAGCTCAAGGCAGATGTGGTGCCCGTGACTTTGGCAGCTGAGAAGCTGGATGGGGCAAGCCACACAAAACCAGGTATTTGAGTTCATGGAGTTGTTTTATTTGTATATTTTTACTGGCCATGAGTGGGGTGGGGTGCCTGACTCTTGTACTGTGACTGGTCTTTATGGCTGCTGAAGACCCTATAGTGAGAAGTTGTAGAATCTTTTTCCTTGGATACTCCGGAGATTAGATATGGCCTCGTTGTATGGGGTGGGTAAGATGACTTTATTTCTTAAAATAGTTTTTGTCTTATTGTTTTAAAAGATACCCATTGTAGAATACAAATGGAATAAACAACAACTTTCTGTAGTAAACAGAATTTCTGGAATAAACAAAAATGTTTTTCTGTCAGAGACATCTTCTGTAACCATGTTGTATGTCCCTTTAAACTTTTTGCATGCATGTACATGTCTGTTTGAAAAACAAAATAATAATGCAGTCATACATCATGCATTCTGCTTTGTAATCTGTATTAGGGACAGGTCTGTTGTTCCCACTCCCACTTTGAATATATGAGCAATTTATCACATATAAAAAAATTGAACACTCAGGAAAAAGTATAAAATGAAAAATTAGGGAGGGGACATATGTATACTTATGGTTGATTCATGTTGATGTTTGACAGAAAACAAAATTCTTTAAAGCAATTATCTTTCAATTAAAAGATAAATTAAAAAAAAATTAGTTTTCCCAGAGGCAGCTTAACGATTTCTTGTGTGTCTTAGGAAAATGCATATGCATGTACTATTGTGTGAGTGTGTGCGAGAGACACTGAATACTTCCTCTCTGCCAGACACTGCTCTAGGTGCTTTACAGTAAATAACATCAGTGTCCTTACTTTATATGTAAGGAAACTGATATACAAAGCATTTAAACAACTTGTTCAAAGTTATATAACTAGTAAGTAAGAGAACTAGTAGTCTAATCCAGACCATCTAACTCAAGAGTTCAGATATACATATTGCTTTTGAGGGTTTTTTTTAACATCACATGATATTCCATTGTACAGGTATAACATGATTTGTTTAACGATATTTCTGTTAAGGGACATCATGTTTGTTTCAGTTTTAGTATTTCACACAATATTGCATCCTAGTATCACATATATGTTAGTAAATCTTGATGCAAAATTCCTTACAGTAGAATCACTGAGTCCTAGACACATTGTCCATCAAAATAAGTTGCACCAATTTTCACTCTGAATGACAGTGTGTAAGAGTTCCTGTTTCTTCCTGCCCCCATTCCTTTTCTTTTCTTTTGCTTTTTTAAATAGTAATTTTATAATCTCTGTAATATCCCAAGGTATAGAACATAATTATGAGAGTTATTGAGTTACACTCAATTCCTAATAGTCCCCATTTGTTAAGATAACAAAAGCCTAAAATACGAAGGTCTCTGATTTTCCTTTTGTGATGTGCCTAGAACACTTCTGGAATTGCCTAAAATGGACACTTGTGTTGTTGTGTGTAGTCGGTCATTGCATCTAAAGCATCTCTTCATACTTTTGTTCAGGGGAAAAGCTTCAGGTGCTGAAAGCTAAACTTCAAGAAGCAATGAAACTCCGAAGGTTGGAGGAGCGTCAAAAACGCCAAGCATTACTCAAGTTAGATAATGAGGATGGATTTGAGGAGGAAGAGGAGGAGGAGGAGGAAGAAGAAATGACAGATGAGTCCGAGGAAGATGGAGAAGAGGAGGGAGAGGAAGCCTTAGAGGAAGAAGAGGAGAAAGAGGAGGAAGAGGAGGAAGAAAGCAATGAGGAGGTTGCTGGCAATTATGTGGTTTTGTTACTAGGTCAGGATGAATAAGGGAAAGAGAAAATCAGATCTAAGCAAGAGGATGATGAGCACGTTCGACTGTAGAAGAGATTTCAGGGTCAGAGATGATGGTAGCTCATGTGTACTAAATCTTAGTGCATTCAGTTCTTTCAGCCCCGTGGAACACCTGCAGTTCACAGTCATGCCCTGGCTTCTGCCTGTTGGTTTACATATTGTACTATAATGCTGATATCGAAATGGCTTTCTATTAAAGACTTTTATCTTTGTTGTTCATTTAGATTTCTCTATTTAGAAAAAAAAAAACAACACTTTTAGCCTTGGCCGGGTTGAGGTCTGGAATAAATTCTCAGGCCAGGAGTTAATTAATTGTTAATTGTCCCAAGTTAATTGTCGAAGAAGGTATTTGTAGATGGGCCTCTTGCCCTTGTTCTAAGGTATTGTTTTCCACCTAGAGAAGACAGGTGATGATAGGATTTTTGGTATTGGGAAAAAGAAAAGTGTCCTTGTTTGAACAGTGGAGTCATTTGAAAGGCTGGTTAATGTTTAACCCTGGGTAAAGGAAGAGGAAAGCCATGGCTGAACTGAGCAGGGTGTCACAGTCTGTGGTTGGAGGCCAGGAGTTGTCCTCCAATCTCAGGCTAATCATGCAGTCTCTCATTGACTCAGTTAAATGATAATCCAGTTAGTTCAGAGTCTTGTAGCAGTTTTGAAAGGGTAAAAGGTAAAGTAACAAAGTATAAAAGAGCTCTAGAAGTGTCTACAACTAATAAATTGTGTTAATGATGATGGTTGGACTGAGCTTCCTTCAGGTTTACCTTTTCAGATTTAAGATGTGACTTGTAACTAAGCAGCCATATTTCAGACTAGTATGTTTGCTTTTAAAATTTTTGACTTGTACTATTTTGTTTTTGGGTGGCGTGATTGGTAAAGACTGCAGAATTCCTTCTCGGTGGTGAAGAGATAGAAACCAAAGATGAGAAAGAAATAGATAAAGAAAACAATGATGATGGCAGTGGTGAAATTGGCAAGTCAGTTGGCCTCTCTGTCCCCAAGCCTCTCTCATCGGATTCTACCTTCCTTCTATTCAAGGACAGCTCTTCCAAGATGGGGTAAGTAATTCTCTCTAAGGAAAGATAAGATTCCCTGGTAAATACCAGGGAATTTGCCCCTCTTGGAAGAAGTAGAAACAGATATTCAATTTACCTACTTATTTTGTAGTTACTCTCCTAGTGAAGAAAAATCAGAAATAGATGAAAACTCAGGCAAAAGACCTAGCAAATTAGGTAAGTAGTGACTCTTATGTAGAACTTGAAACTTGATTTTTCTCTGATCCTCCTGCTTTAACATTTAAGGACTACAATTCCACAAGGTTCTATTTTTCTGAACCTTAGTGAACTTTTCCCAGTCTTACCTGTGAGAGTGATAAGAATTTATCAACTATAATGTTTTTCTTGGGAATTCCCTCACGGTCCAGTGGTTAGGGCTCCATACTTTCACTGTTGAGGGCCCAGGTTCATTTCCTGGTCGGGGAACTAAGATCTCACAAGTTGCATGGTGCAGCCAAGAAACAAACAAAAAATCCCCAATATTTTTCTTTGTCCAGTTTTTGAAATCTTATGTGCAGTTTCTTTACAGTTGACCCTGAGCATTTAATAGGTCATTAGAGAATGTGTTGATTGAGTGAAACATGAAACATTTCTATCATGTAGATCAGAGGAAGATGTATAAGTGATTAGATAATGGAAAGGGTAATCATAGGCATTAGGGAAGGTGAGAGAAAGACAGGAACTTTGAGGTGTCACTTAGGTCAGAGTGATAAACCCTGATTGTATGATGCTATCTTATACCATTACTGATCTTTAATGTAATGTTTTGGAACATGTAACTTGAGAGGTTTACCAGTGGATCTTACCAGACAGTTTCATTCTCAACTCTTTTCCTAAACAAATCTGACTTATTTCTGGGAATCATGCACTTAAAAGTTGTCTTTCTTTAGATGAAGATGATTCATGCTCATTACTGACAAAGGAGAGCAGCCACAATAGCAGCTTTGAGCTGATAGGCTCCACACTTCCATCCTATCAGCCTTATAACAGACAAACAGGCCGTGGGACCAGTCTTTTCCCTACAGCAGGAGGATTCAGATCTCCTTCCCCAGGGCTATTTCGAGCCAGTTTGGTCAGTTCAGCCTCTAAGGTGAGATGGTAATAGTTTTCTAATCTCCTCCCCCTTTTGCTTCCCACATTGCTAAATAAAGTGTGTCCATGCCAAAAACTCCCACCACATTATGTATGTTCAGTTTAAAAAGTCCACCCCCTTTGTGTATTAAAAACAAGCCTCATCCAGGGTTCTTTCTTGAGGATGTTTTTTTTTATGCTTCCCTTGGCTATGCATTGTCCTCCCCAACTGCAATTGCCTGAGAATAGATTAAATTTTACAAATAGCAGCTTCTGTTGTTGTCATGACAGTGAATGACATTTGTAAAATGTTTTGTTTTTGTTTGGTTTTGTTTTGGTGCCAGAGTTCAGGAAAGCTGTCTGAGCCTTCACTTCCCATAGAGGATTCCCAAGATCTGTATAACGCCTCCCCAGAACCTAAGACACTTTTCCTAGGAGCAGGAGACTTCCAGTTCTGCTTAGAAGATGACACTCAGAGCCAACTGTTGGATGCAGATGGGTAGGTAGTTTTATGTTTCTGTGGGTGGGATGGTGCTGGGTACTGCTTAATTTTGTTTAAAAATAAAGCGAGCTTCTGTCACTCCATCTGTGCTTTCTCTTCTGAGAAAGAGAGGTGTGCAGACCATTAGTATTACATTCTACAAGTTTGAACAAAGCCTATCTAGAAAATAAAAAGTAAATAGCCTTGCTAGTGTTCTGATCCTTCAATTTCTACCTTATTAGACCTGCATAACTCTTACAAGGTCATCAAATTGCCCTGTATCCATATCCCTGGGGGCTCAAATGGTAAAGAATCTGCCTGCAATGTGGGAGACCTGGGTTTGATCCCTAGGTCGGGAAGATCCTCTGGAGAAGGAAACGGCAACCCGCTCCAGTATTCTTGCCTGGAGAATTCCATGGACAGAGGAGCCTGATGGGCCCCAGTCCGTGGCGTTGCAAAGAGTTGGACATGACTGAGTGACCAACACTTTCACCTTCATCCCACTATGTTAGGACTTTTGGGTGGCATCGAGAATTGACATCTCTGTGGCACATTACATGGCCATAACACCAGGCCCTACTCTAGCACCATCTGAAGCCCCAAATTAGCCTCTACCCTTTATCTTCTAAATAGCCTTTATTCTTTCATAAACACCCCCCTCCCTCTTAAGGTTATCACAGGCTAAAGTCTGACACTCGTGTCTTCTGGTTCAGAATTCAGCTTCTAACTTTGCTATTGGAAATGAGTTGAGGCTTTTCCCCCACTACCTTTTTCCCCTGGAGCATTATTTCTTACACTCTTCATTGGGCTTGTAGGTTCTTAAATGTTAGAAACCACAGGAATCAGTACCAAGATTTGAAGCCTCGGTTGCCATTGGCCAGTATGGATGAGAATGCCATGGATGCCAACATGGATGAACTGTTGGATTTGTGTACTGGAAAGTTTGCATCTCAGACTGAAAAGCCTCTGCCTGGGAAGAGTGACAAGAAAGAGAACATGGAGGAACTTCTGGATCTTTGTTCAGGAAAATTTACTTCTCAGGGTAATTATCCAACAGAGCAGCAAGTCTCACCCACTCAAATATCTTAAGTCAGTGTCCATGTGAAGAAGTCCTTTAGTCTCAGGTGAAAAGTTCACAGAAAACAGCCTTGGTGGATTCTTGAGCCGAGGCTGAATTCACTGCTTAGCTCCTGACATTAGCGCTCTTACTTTTTTAGGATGGGGAAGTATCACCTTAAGATTGCTTTAACTTTCGCCACATGACTTGTCATTTATGGCCAGAATATGTGCAAAGCTTAGAGCGGTGTCTGCTGCATAGTAAATTTCATATAAATGCTAAGTTATTACTTCCACCTGCGTACCCCTTTCTCCTCCTCACACCCCTGCTAGAATGTAAGCTCTTTGGGATCTGGGATCTTTGCTTTATTCACTGCTGTCTCCCTGGTGCCTGGCACATAGTAAGCACTAAATAAGGATTTGTTGAATGAATGGATGGTGAGCTCTTTTTGGCAAGCTTACCTTAGAACTATGTTGAGCTGGCATGTCTTCAGATGGCTGGGGAAAGAAGATAAAGCTGTCAGTTCTTGGTGACAAATCTTTTTCTTTGTTGTGATATAGATGTCTCTACTCTGGATCCATCAGAGTTAAATAAGCAGGAGAAGGAGAGTAGCCTGGGTGATCCAATGGAAGAAGCACTCGCTCTTTGCTCAGGCTCTTTCCCAACAGACCGGTGAGTCTCGGTGATCTGAGGGAATTTGGCAAGTTCCATCTTCTGATAAAGTACAGGGGTAGCTTCTCTGGACTTAGCAATAAATGGTCATCTTAGGGGCTTTATATCCTGTCTGAGAGTCTTGCAGTGGGTTTGAGCCTCATATTTGCATAGTGAAGAAATTATTCATTATAATACTTTCATTTAGTTGATAGGGAACAGGGTTAAAAAGGCAAGAAAAAGCACATGGACGTTCTCAACATCACTAATAATTAAGGAAATACAAATCAAAACCCCATTTTTTGAATAATTCCTCACTGCCAGCCATTATTCCACTTTTGGGTATATACACAAAAGAACTGAGAACACAGTTTCTTAGTAGATATTTGTACACCCATGTTCATAGCAGCATTATTCATAATAGTCAAAAGGTGGAAGCATCCCAAGTGAATGCATACATAGTGGAATATTACCCTTTAAAAGGGAAGCAGATTCTGATGCATGCTAAGACATGGAGGAACTGTGAGGAGATTATGCTAAGTGAAATGAGCCATTCACAAATATGCAAATACTGTATGATTCCATTTATATGAGGTGCTTAGTGTAGTCAGATTCATAGAGACAGGAAGTAGGAAGGTGGGTGCCAGGGGCTGTGGGGCAGTGAGAATAGGAGGTTGGTATTGAAAGGGTATAGAGTTTTAGCTTTTTAAGAGGAAAAGCATTCTAGAGCTTGGTTGGATAACACTTATTTGTGTTAGTGTTAAATGAATGTACTTAACACTAATGAACTGTACACTTAAAATGGTTAAGATTGTAAAGTTCATGTTGTATGTATTTTATCACAATTTAAAAAAAATATTTTTTTTTGAAAGGCAAGATATCTTATTTCCTGTTTCTTGAAGAGATTGTTGGGGCTGTAAGATATTTTCAGTCCCTAAGTTGGTTGACTCCTTATAGTTGGCTTTCAACAACATGTTTATGGATTTGTTGATTTGCATCTTAGGGAAGAAGAAGGTGAAGAGGAGGAATTTGGAGACTTTCGGCTTGTCCCAAATGATAAGGAGTTTGATAGTGATGAGGTGAGTTTGAAGGGAACAAAGTGATCATAACTGAACTCCATGTATAGCTGCTGGGGATTTTTGTTTGATTTGTAGTTTGAATTCTTGAGAAGTCTGTTTGGCATGTTATCAGAAGCAATTTCCTAGAATGAAATATTTGGGCAGAAGTTTCTGAATCCTGTCTTAGCTGAGGACACATTTTATTCTGTGTAACTTTGCATGTGATACTGTATAATTTTGCAGGATGAACACAGTGATTCTGACAAGGAGGACCTGACACTGGAAGACCATGAAGATGATGATGAGGAAGACCTCCTGCAGCAATCGGAGAAGTCAAAAAGGCAAATGTAGGTGTTACATCCCTTCCTTCCGTTGCAAGAAAGTTCTGACAGTTGAGCTGTACCTTGCCACCACCATTTTACCTACATTTACTGGTTCTATTTTTGCTTTTTGTGGTTAACACAGATTGAATAACATCCATTTACATGATATCTTTTGAGTATTCAAAGATAGTCACATCCTCTTCAAGTGATTTCTGTACTAAACATCCCTAGTTCTTCTGCTTTTTCTCACGTGACGTTGCTTCCAGACTCTTCGCATGTGTGGATTCTCTCTTTATCTTCAGGTGTGGTCTGACTACCGCCCTTTGTGGTGGTGCAGCCACATCCCTTGCTCTGGTTGCCTACTACTTGTAAAGTAACCAACGAGCACAGGAGTGAGTCACTGGAAGGCCTGAGGATCTAGTAGATGATTAAAATTCCATATGTCTTTTTTCCTTTGAATTACCAACATTCCAGGTCTTCCTCATCCTAGTTTCAGGCAAATGACCCCCCATTAATTTTTTAAGTATTTTGTTGTTTTGATTATGAAAGTAAGCCATTTATTTTAGAATATTTAAAAGAATACAGAAAGATATAGATAAGTCATTCATGTCCACCATTCAGAATATTTGTGAAAGTGGTGGTAGTGGTTATTATTGCCTCATAACCTTTGTCAGGCATATATTTTCATATGGTTGAGATCTGTAAAATTTTTTTATATATACAGTTTTGCATCTTGCTTTTTCCCCCACTTTATCTGTAAATATTTTTCTATGATATTGAAAATTGTATAAAAACCGTTTTAGTAGGTATTTCACATTTTATTGTATGTGGATGACTTTTAGATTTCAAATATAGGACATCATATTGATCCTTATTAGATTTATTTTGTTGTGTTTAGCCCATCATTCCATTCTGTTGAGATCAGTTTTGGATTCTAATTTGTCACCTGTCAAATTAACCATCTCATACAGCTTTGGGTCATCTATAGATTTTTTTTCTAAGGCAGTGGTTCTTAAACCTTA
Source organism: Dama dama (assembly GCF_033118175.1). NCBI lineage: Eukaryota > Metazoa > Chordata > Mammalia > Artiodactyla > Cervidae > Dama > Dama dama. Next base: position 106,631,988 of record NC_083700.1, read on the forward strand.
TTTAACTATAGTGTCCTTTGTTCAAATGAAGTCTTATAAAGAATGGCAGCTAAAAGTTGAGCTGCTCAAAGAGGGTTAGATGGGACGATTGAGGACTTGGTGGCTTTTGGCCCCTGAAGGAATTCCTTAGGAACCCTAGGATTTAGAGGAACTCAGCTTTAAAATAATAATGCAAGTCTTTGATAAAAATCACCTTTCAGAAAGCCATCAAGCTTCTGCCATTCTTGACCATAGATAACAGCAGTTTGAACTCAGGGTGACAGCAGATTTGTTTTCAGTATGACCTGAAGTCAGAAAAACTAACTTGTGGTGGTTTTGATTACCACTAACTGAGCCCGAATATTCACTGGAAGGACTGATGCTAAAGCTGAAGCTCCAATACTTTGGCCACCTGATGTGAGCAGCTGACTTATTGGAAAAGACCATGATGCTGGAAAAGATTGAGGGCAAGAAGAGGAGGGGGTGGCCGAGGATGAGATGGTTGGATGGCATCACTGACTCAGTGGACATGACTCTGAGCAATCCCCCAGAGACAGTAAAGAACAGGGAAGCCTGGTGCACTGCAGTCCATGGGGTCACAAAGAGTTGGACACGACTGAGTGACTAAACAGCAACAAATGAGCCTCATTCATATCTGTACCTTGGGGGTCAAGATTTGGCAGGCTGTAGGAAGACCCCAGTCTGTTACCTTTCCATACCATACTATCCCTAGTCTATCTCCTGAAGCTGGTAAGCTTAAATACAAAACAAAATAGTATGAACCTTCTGGCAGGTATGTCTCAAATATATAGAGGAGATGGAGAGTTTTGGCTTCAGAGTCACCAACCTAGGTTGAATCCAGACTCTGCTGCCTCCCAGCTGCGTGGCCATCAGTAAGTTGTTTACTCTCTGAGTTTCAGTTCCTTCAACTATAAATCAAAGGGAACAATAATAATACCACTTCCTGAGATAATGCATTGGCACAGGCTTTTAAGTATTATAAAAATGTATTATTAATTTTTATGCTTGTTATTAGAGATGGCTGTGTGTTCTGCTTTTTTCATTACTGTGCGTATATTTATTGTTGTATTTTCCAATTTTCAATATTGTTTTCCAGGAGATTGAAGAAGTACCTGGAGGATGAGGCAGAGGTGTCAGGGAGTGACATGGGAAGTGAAGATGAGTATGATGGGGAAGAGCTTGATGAATATGAAGAGGATGTAATTGACGAAGTACTTCCTTCTGATGAGGAACTACAGCGTCAAGTCAAGAAAATACACATGTCAGTATCCCGACAAGCCCTTCTGAGCAGTGGGGTGCATCTTAAGGCAGGCCCTATAACCAGCCAGAGTGGTCCTGGTTTTGAACAACGTATTTCTCCCGTCATAGGAAAACAATGTTAGATGATGATAAACGCCAGCTACGTTTGTACCAAGAAAGGTACCTTGCTGATGGGGACCTGCACAGCGATGGTCCTGGACGAATGAGGAGATTCCGATGGAAAAACATAGGTATCTTGATCATTGCCTTTAGAAGCAAATGGTACAAGGTCCATGTTTGTCCAGTTTAAGCCAGCAAGAGGAGTTCAAAACTATAGCAGACAGCTGTGGAGGACCTGGCCTTGACCTTTATTTTCCATTAGTGGATGGGAAAAGCTTGTGTCAGTATATTGTAAATGAACAGGGTTCACAAGTGTCTGTCAAGACACCGTCTCTTGTGGGGATTGCAGAATGCTAATAGCCTTAACTCTTTGCTTTAGATGATGCTTCCCAGATGGACTTGTTCCACAGAGACTCTGATGATGATCAGATTGAAGAACAGCTTGACGAGACGGAAGCCAGATGGAGAAAGGAGCGAATTGAACGAGAGCAGTGGCTTCGGGACCATGTAGGAAGCCTGCAAGAGATTCGCCTATTCCATCCCTAGTTCTGAGGGTCACCTCAGTCACCCAGCTTGTCATGATAGTTGTCAAAACCTTGGGCAGTGTATTGCTGTCCCTTTTAATCCTTGAATTTTCTTTTGTGCTTTGAAAAGATTACCACAGGCAATTCTATTCATGTTTTTGTCCACAATACTTTTTTTTTTGGTCTGAAGCAACAGAAAGTAGCAAAAAGGAAAACTAATGCTATCCCAAGTACTCTAGCTTCCAGGCTATGCTAATTCTTTGGGTCTTTGGGGGAACCGTGGGCTTCTGTTAATGCTGCCTGATTTTTATTCTCAGGCACAGCAGGGGAAAATTGCAGCTGAAGATGAAGAAGAGATTGGGGAAGACAGTCAGTTTATGATGCTGGCCAAGAAGGTTACAGCCAAAGCTCTGCAGAAGAATGGTGAGCTCTTAGCCCTTCACAGGGGCTGTCCCCCCGGATTGTTCGTGCTGGAGCCTTGGAGGTGACTCCAGCCTTCAGCGACTGTTGCAACTTAGTCACGGACCTGTGTCTAATGCTATCTTAAAGGGGCCCCTCGGATGGGGAGAGACAATATTCTTTCAATCCAATTCTATTGGATAGTAGATATTGTAGTGGAGAGTGTGCATAGCGGGTTCTGCCTTATGTTCTAAGGCAGCTTGTGCGTGTGTGCATGCTAAGTTGCTTTAGTCATGTCTGACTCTTTGTGACCCCATGGACTGTAGTCCACCACGCTCCTCTGTCCATGGGATTCTCCAGGCAAGAATACTGGAGTGGGTTCCCATGCCCTCCTCCGGAGGATCTTCCCAACACAGGGATCAAACCCACATCTCTTACATCTCCTGCATTGGCAGGCAGGTTCTTTACCATTAGCGCCACCTGGGAAGCCCTGTAAGGCAGCTCAGAGGAGTGAATTCTGCCTTCTTCATTTAGTTGCCCAGGATTATATACCTAAGTGTTAGAACTGGAATTTATCTTACCACTGTTGTTTTTTCTTATTACTATTAATTAGACAATAAGTTTAGCTGAATTGTCTGTCTTAACCACTTACTGTACTTTCAAATCATGATTATAAAATAATCAGTGTTCCTGTGGCCTCAGTTTATTAGTTTAGTTAAGGGCCTGTTAGTTTGCTTAGATTTAAAATTAATTCTACCCAGTTTTGCCCAGAGCAAGCCTCTCTGTCTTGTCTTTTCAGTCAGTCACACTGTGGTTATTCAAGAATCAAAGTCTTTATTCAGAAATCCTTTTGAAGCCATCAAACCGGGAAGTGACAACCAGGTTGGTTGGGGACCTTGTTCACCTGAAGTCATGATTTGCAATGTTACAAAGGCCTCAGTCAGGTTAGGGGAATGCTCTGTCATTAGGGGAGGGAGGTAGTTGCGGGAAATGGAAGTAGGTGTCAAAGAAGCCTGCTGTTTCTTTTCTGTTTGAGCAGGGTGGGAATGTGACCCCTCCATACCTGGCAGGCGCAGGGAGGAGCTGGCTTCCCCTTTCTTGGTGCTTGGAATTTGATACCAGATGACTCTTCTTTTCTCAGCTGAAGACAGGCTCACTGCTCAACCAGCCCAAGGCTGTGCTTCAGAAACTGGCTGCCCTCTCTGACCTCAACCCCAGTGCTCCCCGAAATTCAAGAAACTTTATCTTCCATACACTTTCTCCTGTCAAGGCTGAGGCAGCAAAGGAATCATCTAAACCTCGGGTAGGGAATTTGAGAACTGATTTGGTGACTCTCCAAAGCAGATTGAATGAATGAGTGAATTGAATTGAAAATATACATGTATTTCTGGCATCTTTACAGCATAAAGATTTATGCTGTAGTGTTAATCTTGCATACCCAATAAGGTACGAGGGGATTGCTACCCCCTAGTAAGTATAATCAGCTGTGAGACTTGCCTGGAAATTTTCAACTTCTTTTTTCCTAATTATCCGTGATTGAACTGTGAGCTGCTTAAGAGCTAACTGAAGCTAAGTGTGAGTGAACCACAGCTTGTATGAAGGTCTTGAGTTGATTCTTGTCTCTTTCTCTGCTGTGTAGGTACGGAGAAGGGGTCCGTCTTTAATGACATCCACTTCACCTAAGCGCCTCAAAACAGATGATAGTACTTCAGAATCGAAGCAAAGCATCTTCCGTTACTTGGAAAGCTAACACTACGAGGGCGCCAGCACCTCTCTTGGGACTCCACTGAGAAGTATCTGGCACTGAAGGCTGGAATTGCTGCTCACGTGGATGATCCCCACTTCCTTCACAATCAGTGCATTAAGATTGAGAACAGAGATTCCAGTTCTTTCCACCGTGTGGCTCTGGACATCTCTTTCCTAGTATTACTTCCTGGGTTGGCCACTAACAATTCTGTAGTGTTTACAACAGCCACTTATGGGATACCTGGGTGTCCTCCATTAAATATTTGACATTTTACCCTAGCAACTTCCTGGATTGATTCCTTTTGGTGAAAGGGGTAGTTGGAGGAAGAAAAAAATGTGACAGGACAGAAAATTACAGAAAGCAGTGAATATTGAAACTGAGATGATGCCTTCACACCCCTACAATGTGCAGGATGGTGACCAGGACTCAGTGAAAGAGAGACTTCTTAGAGGACCTAAGAATCAACAGATGGGCTATTTTATAAGTCCCGCCCCTTCCATTTTCCTTCTTGGCTCTTTCCAAGGCAGTCTCAAATTTCCAGTTAACCTTTGCTTCCTTTATAATAAGAACTCAAATAAGGACTGGTACCCAAGTCAGAATGAGCAGATTTTCTGGAGCATGAGGATGAAGATAGAAGGTTACACCCAGTGGCCATCCACATTAGATATTCTGTGGAGCAGAGACCTCTCTTCTAGGACCTAAATTTTCAATTTGAAACACTGTTGCTCAAGGACCTTCCTTCTCATTCTGACCGAAGAATTATATGTAAAATCATTATTTATTGCATTCAACTGGGTTGAGTACATTGCCCTGACCAGTCAGGGGACAATTTAATAACTTCATTACTTATTTTGAGAGAAGACCATCATGGAGTTTCATCAAAATGTTGTTCAGAGGATTGCCACCAGTCCCAGTTTTCTCCGAACCACCATGAGGCTCTCAGAATTTTAAACAGATATTTTTCCCCCCTCGGAACCAAATGTCACTGCTTCCTTGGAAAAACGTCCCATGCAAACACTGGTTTCACTGTCATGAGCTGGACTTGGGAAGCTGGGTGAGCTGTGCCAGTTTTTTTTTAACTGGCAGTTGAGGAATACCAGTTTAACTGATGGAATTAGGATATAGGTTTTCTACAATTGTTTCTAATATACAAGATGCTGACTTTGATGGAATTTGCATTTGTATATTTGTAATCTTGTAATGGAGAAAATGTATATAAAGATGTTTTAATATGTGTGTAATTTTTCAATAAATCCAGTGCCTTGAAGGCACGATTTGATGTCCAGACTAAATGCTCATTCTTAGGTCAGATACCTGTCTAATGCTGAGCATTTTGTTTTTAGGGTATCTCTCTCTCCCAGGGAAGGCCTCTCTGGGCCTGGTGTGAGAGGCTACTGCTGTTGTCCCCTCAATGTCTTCTCAACTCTGGTGAATTGATCACGTTAACTTACCAAGTGGTCTGGGTGTACGGGGAGGAGAGCTTACATATATATTACAGCCCTTTGATTGACAGCTGTGGGTCCAAGGTGATCATCATTGCCCCTCCCATTGAGTGCTCTAAACAGTGCCCAAGGCTTGGCAGCCCTAGCTGGGCAACACAGAACTAGGGGCAAGGGCCGGATATTTCTCCCCTCTTCCTTTCCCGTATCCTTTTTTGAGGGGGAGAGATGGAGAAGAGGATTTTGGAGTTGACCACTAAGGATAAGAAAATCAGTACCTGAGAAATCTAGGGAGCAAAGGGTTTCTATTCTAAGCTCTAAAAAGAAAGCACTCTTTGGAGACAGAAAAGTTGGAGCTTAAGTTCTGCGTTACTTTTCTGCGTGCCAGTATAGCTATCGAAAGGCAAGCTAAACTTTGACCCTGGTATGACTGAAGCAGAGAGCGGTGAGCTGACCACACACCCTCTGCCCAGAGCACTGAGCCATCAGCTCCAGCTCCCTTCTAATGAAGCAAGCCCAGGGCCTGTGCTGCGGCTGCTGCTAGGGTCAGCTTCACTAGCTTGGGAATCACATACTGGAGAGATGAGAGCCTGTGAGTCTGGGAGATTGGGGTCCTCAGTGTCTTACTTCGTGTTCCGTACACTGGGGTAGGAACACACGGTACTTGATTTAAATAGGTTTCTAATATTAATTCAGTCCACAGCCGCACAAACCATACTTGAGTCTCTTCCATAAAGCATCAGGTTATACTCACCCGAGTGCAGTGGAGATAAGGTGCTCAGAATTTCTTGTGCAAATTCTCAGCTGCCTCTCTACAAACTTCACCCTGCTTTGAGACTCCCAAATGGCTCAGAGTGGGTGTCTCGGGGTTTTATCTCCCACAGGTCTATCCAATAACTTTTGGGGCTTCCTCTCCTGAGGTTTATACTCTGAAAAACAGGGGAAAGTATTTGGGGGAGGAATATTGGGGAGGGAGGAATATTGTGATCTTGATGGCTCAGCTGGTAAATCCACCTACAATGCAGCAGACCTGGGTTCAATCCCTGAGTTGGGAAGATCCCCAGGAGAAAGGAACGGTTACCCACTCCAGTATTCTGGCCTGGAGAATTCCATGGACAGTATAGTCCATGGTGTCGCAAAGAGTTGGACACGACTGAGCGACTTTCACTTTATTGTGATACTCTGATTATAGCATTCCTGAGATGGACTACCTTTGTGTCCTGCTCACTGCCTGGCATGGGGCCTGGAACATGGTATTGCCTAATAAATGTTGAATGAGAAAGACTACCCCTTTCAGAGCCACCATTTATGTCTGTCAAATGAAAATAGTCATTCCTGCCTGTCTCAGAGTTGCTGTGAGGCATGTTGGAAGATGTATGTGGATGTATTATGTCCAGCGCTACTCTTCAAGCATATAGATTTGTCAATAGCACAAGTGCATCATGTTTTGTGGGCCACTCCTCAAAGGCCTGTGGTCTCATAAGCATCTCAAACTTAACATCTTTAAAAATGTGATCTTCCTTCTCTAAAAACCTGTTCTTCCTCCTGTGTTTTCCATCTCAGTAAAGGAGACCTCCACATACCCAGTCACTCAGGCTGGAAACCTGAAGGACATTCTCGATCCCTCCTTCCTTACTCCCATAATCAAACTATCTATAAGTCCTGTTATTTCTACTTTCACACTACATCTTGAATCACCTCTATAGCCAATGCCCTGATCCAAGATTTCATAATTTCTTACCAGCTGTTGGCAGCATCCTCCTGATCTCCCCACTCATATTTTTGCCTCCTTTCCATCCAATCTGCACAGTGGCCAAAGGGTAACATTTATATAATTAAATTAGAGGATGCCAGTCCCTCACTCAAAACCTTTCTGTGTCTTCCAATGCATTCAGAATTAAGTTCAAGCTCCCCATGGCCTACAAGACCCTCCATGACATAACTGTGCCTTCCACCCTCCAGTCACATTATACTCAGCTTCAGGGGCTTCCTAAGTATCCTTCCCTTTTCCTGGAATGATCTCTCCACTGTCTTTTTTTTTTTTTTAACTTTTTATCTTGCATGGGGGCATAGCCGATGAACAATGTTGTGGTGATTTCGGGTGAACAGCAAACGGACTCAGGTGGCACTAGTGGTAAAGAACCCGCCTGCCAATGCAGGAGACATAAGAGACACTGGTTCAGTCCCTGGGTCGGGAAGGAGGACATAGCAACCCACTCCAGTATTCTTGCCTGGAGAGTCCCTATGGACAGAGAAACCTGGTGGCTACAGCCCATGGGGCCACAAAGAGCTGGACATGACTGAAGTGACTGAGATGCACGCATGCAAAGGGCCTCAGCCAAACATATACATGTATCCATTCTCCCCCAAACTCCCTTCCCATCCAGGCTGCCACATAACATTGAGCAGAAGTCCATGTACTGTACAATAGGTCCTTGTTTCCACCCTCCTTCTTTGTCTACTGTTAGCTTAAATCTAACTTCTTCAGAGATGCCTCCATTACAACCTCTTTCTTAATTAGGTTGCCTCTGTTTCCTGTTTTTTTTTTTTTTTCCTTTTGGGTATTTTATCACAGTTTACCACTTTAATGCATGTTTAGGTCAGCTTTCCCCCATTAGACTAGATTCTATGAAAACAGAGAACATATCTATTTTGTTCTTAAAAATGTATGTTTCAGGTAGCACCATGCCTAGCACGTAGCATTATTAATAAAATTGTATTGAGCAATCAATGATCTGAAGGCTGGAAGAGCTCATGGTGAAGAGCCAGGAGCTGAATGGTTTACAAGGATGCTTTCTAATGCGGGATGGACTAGATAGAGGTGGTTGCTGTGAGATCTTAAGCCCTTCCTCTGCAGCTTACACGGCATGACCCTGGAACAAGTCGTTCTGAAATTGTCCTCAGCTGGAAAATGAAGCTAAAGTGAACTGGCTTGGTTTAGCTCCCAGGGTTATGGTTAGGATCATGGGTATGACTAATGTGAGATGAGTGAGCAGGTTTAAGAGGCTGTGCCCGTGCTGACTGGCCCACTGCTGAGGGAGGGTGGGGCTCATCACGGTCTAGCTGATGGGAAGGAGAAGCCAGGTCCTGCCAAAGCCCCATAGCTGCCAGCGCACGGGCCTGGCCCAGGCCCAGCGGTGCCTCGCTCTGCGCTGGGCCCCCTGAGAGGGTCGGGCGGGAGGTCTGCTTGTGGGCCTGGAGTCTCAGTGAGCTGGGGAAACAGCGGCAGCTCTGTGTACCGCCAGTGTCACCTCAGGGTCTACCTTTTGAGGCCCAGATGCCAGATCTCTGACCCTTGTGGATGTATCAGCTTGGTCTGTACTACCCACGTCCTTCCCAGCCCCTCATTCTCTCCGCTCTTCTCTCACCTGAAAGCTTTTTCATTTTCAGTTTATTGATCCAGTTCTTCCCTGGGGTGGGATACACAATGGGAAAAGGGGGTTTGAAGTAGCTTCAGCCTAAGGGTGATTGGAGGAAGCTGTGGGGTTGGACACTGGGGTTCCTTCCCTTCGCTTTAGAAGGAGCCACGACCTGGTATTCTTGATGGCTGGTGGGGCAGCTCCCAGCTCCTGGCTGGAGAGTCACTGGGCCCGGTCCGAGGGGTGGAAGGTGCTGCAGCAGGACTGGGAGAGTCCTGTAGCTTTTTCAGTCCTCATCTCTTTTTTTCTCAGCGGCTGAAGGAAGGAAAAAAACTGACTGCCCACCCTTCTCTTTGTCTTGTCTAATTTAACTTATGTTATTTATCAAAAAGACAGGTTATTTGGGAAACCAGATGGACCCAGGCAAAAATCATCTGGGTTTTCCAAACGTGAAAAATTAGGTTCTGGGGGCCCAGGAGGAAAGGCGTATGAATGTGTGTGTGTGTGTGTGTGTGTGTGTGTGTGTGTGTGTGTGTGTGTTTGGGAGGGGGTGAGGAGTATTGAGAGTACTTTATGTTTCTGCAGTCAGACCCAGAAATTGCTCCATCACATCCAAGCTCTCCTCCTCCCTCTTTTTTCTTCAAGTTCTTTATGATTACAAACTAAATGAGAAAACTGAAATCTTGACGTTGGTGGCTGGGAGTGTGGAAAGGTTTAATTGGCCAAGGATGAGAACATGTCAGGGCTGTAGCAGAACAGCGGCTGACAGCTTTCTCTAGCTCTCCTGCCCTCGCCTCCTCCCACAGATACACTGGGTTAGCCAGAGTTTCAGGTACAGAGAAGTTTCTGGAGCAGAAATCTGGTCTATCTCTTGTCCTTTCAGTGTTAGCATCCCAAAACGATCATAGCAGGGATGGAAATTAGACATTAGGGGAAGAACTTACCCTTTCATAACTTTCTGACGATGATATGGCCAAAGAACACTGGAGGTGGGACTTCCTGGTGGTCCAGAGGTTAAGACTCAGTGCTCCCAATTCAGGGGGCCTGGGTTCGATTCCTGGTCAGGGAACTAGATCCCACCTGTCCAAACTAAAAGTGTGCCACAACTAAGACCCAGTGCAGCCAAATAAATAAATATTAAAAAAAAAAAAAGAATCAGCCTTGCAATGCAGGGGATGTGGGTTTCATCCCTGATCAGGGAACTAAGATCTCACACTCTGTGGAGCAGCTGAGGCCATGTGCCAAAACTAGAGAGTCCATGTGCTGCAATGAAAGATCCTGCATGATGCAAAGAAGACCCTGCATGCCACAACTAAGACCCAACGCAGCCAAATAAATAAATATTAAAAAAAAATAATAAAGGACATTGGGAGTTGAGGCTTGTCTGTCCATTAAATGTCCAGGGAGGGAACTAGTTCTGTAGATACAACTAGGAATTTTTAAAGCTTTTTTCTGTAACAAGCAGCAGTATAGGGCAGCATTATCAGGAGGGAGCTGAAGTAGGAGGCTCTGGAGGCATGACTCTAGGGTGCAGCAGAGGAAATGTTCTGTCTGAAAGCACAGAGTCCTCTCTCTGCATGCACACATGCACACACACAACAGAGCCAAGAGCCTTTCTGGCCTGAAGAATCTTTGGCAACAGCAAGAGCACTTGTCCCATTGTGGGGGTCATTTTTCAAAGCGTCACTGGACTGTGAAAGCCACTTAATAACTTGATCTGTATAATCTGAGTTAATACTAACTCCGCAGTTGTGAGGATTAAAATTTGAGAAATTTGTAAAGCGTCTGCCTCCAAGCCCGGCACCTAGGAAACCTCAACGAATGCTTGTTGAATGAATGAACCCATGAAGCAGAGCATTAAGGCTCCCTTGACCATTTCCAAAGGTCAGTGTGTAAGAGCTTGAATAACAGGCTTGGGGGCTGTCCTGTGGAGCCCGGAGCCTGAGGCATGACCTAACCCTGCCATTCATTCAACACGTGTTTATTGAGTTTCTGTAGTGCGTGGGGTAGACCCCGTGATGTACCATCCCAACCCCTTTATTGAAGGCCTTGCTGGCCTGGCTGCAGACAGCCTTTAGTCAGGAGAATGCCTCAGTTTCAGAGGACACCTCACCCAACACCCACATCCCTTCCCTGCACAGCCCACATCCTGCGATGACAGAAGTGTAAAGCCCTGGCCATGTTGGCTCATTTCAGGACAATTCTAAAGGGCCCGTTCTTGCTTCAGAGCTCCCTGAGGGGTTGACTGAGCCTCCATCATGGACCTGTGTGGTAGCTCAGCTGCTGGCCCCTCCCTTCCACAGACTTTGATCCCAAGGGCACTTCTTAGTAACTATCTACATCCTAAACTGTCTGAGTCTGTCTCCTGAGGAATCCAGCCTATGACTGTGCTAGTCCTGTGGCCAAGGCTTTAGGACAAGAAGGGACAGAGACTCCTTTGCAGTTTCCAGCATGCGTTCCCAGCGTGGGAGGTGTCCCTGCAGCCTTTTTATGAATATGTCCACCAGAGGGCAACATCAGCATAGCAACCTGTCCTGAGGCTCAGGGACGTGGGCTTGGGGGTCTTCCCCCCATCCCCCTCCAACTACACCCCCTCCCCGCCCCATTCAGTATAAGGCAGGATGACCTCCCTCCATACGCCCACCCGCCTAAGGGAAGACAACTTTGGGAAACTGTCTAAGCCTTACTTGTCAGTCTCAGCACGAGCCCCTCCCACCCCAGTGCCAAGGCAAATTTGTCTTCACAGTGTGGACCCCTTCCCCCGCAGCTGGCAACCTCCTTGTCGAGGATCTCCCACCTCTCCACACTCACCATCCACAATAGATTTGTTTTCTGTGTGACAAAGTAATTATGAGCTTGGGGCCAGGGGGGCCCAGGGGCCAGTCTGAAGATGGTCACTTCAATCTGGTTCTCCCTGTTCTGCTAGCATTATTGATTTTTTTTTTTCTGTTATTTATTATGATGATTTTTCTGTGTGACCTGGCTCTGGTGACATGAGCTATGGAGGTGAGAGGGCAAAAGCAAATTTATTCTTGTCACAATTTAGCTTCTTGAAACCACCCACTTGACATTTTTTTTTTAATCCGCTAGTTTTAGCATCTTTGCTTACCTGCCTTCATTCAGTTCCCTATTCCCCAAAGTTCTTCCAAAGGTTCTTTCAGGAATTGGAGCCAGATGTGGCTAGCGGGTGCCATTATATATCAGCAAGCTTTTATTGCATTCCCATAATTGGGCAGTTATTTTCCAGGCTGAGCTCCCCAACTTCCTGCTTCTTTCTCAGCCCTTCCCCTGGGGCAGTTCTGAGACAGGCCAAGCTATGTTTTTTTTTGTTCTTGCAGGAGATTTTCTGGCTGTGAAATGGGTATGAGGAAAAGCTGACAAGGAAGCCATCAGAGAGTGAGATTGAGTGGAACCTATTCCAAAAACATGTCAGCCTGACCTTCAGGCTGCTACCGGCCCCTTCAGGCTACTTCCAGACTTTAGACTACAAGTGGGAGGGGGGCACAGTGATTGCCTGGCTGCAGAGGGAGTCAGCTGAGGCCAAGGGCGATTTGCGGGGCCACGTTTTCCCCAGCCTGTTTTCTCTGTGTGTGCCAGGAGAATGAATAAATCATTGTTCAGGGGTGGGATGCAGCTGCCGGGCTCCTCCCCTCGGCACATGCCCGGACTCCAGCCTCTCCATTGAGGACTGCTGGAGCAGAGCGCTTTATACACCCAGCTCCCCAAATCCTATTGAGGCCTCCCCCTTTGCACGAGCCACCGGCTCCAGGCCCATTCAGCCTGGCCCTTTGTGCTGGAGGTTAAGTGGTTACATGTGGGGGACACCCAGAAAGGACCTGTCAGGCCCTGAAAGGCTGTGCTGATACTGTGCCCTCCTACTGATGAATGGGTGGGTGGAGGAGAGGTGGGCGGCCAGAGGCTGGGGTGGGGGCGAGGGCTGGGGATTATGGAGGCAGCTGCTAGGAAGGAGGTGGAACAGACACTCCCTTCTCTCATTCCCCCTTCAGATCAGCTTCTCTTCCTCACTCTCTCTGCTGTGTGCTCTGGGACCTTAGGTTTGGCCTCTCTGGGCTCCTGGTGGAGGAGAGGCCACTTACCACTTGGGTGGATAGGGGAGAAAGCATCTGTACTACCTTTCCTGCTTCCAGCGCCTCTAAAACACCCCTAAGTTTCTCCTTTTTCCCTTCAGGGTCAGAAGAGAGGATGTGGGTGGTGGGGGTGGTCGACAAATCCATCTGCTAGGTTCCTATGGAGCACTGGATTTGGAACTGCCCCACTGAGATCAACTCTGAATATTCACTGGAAGGACTGATGCTGAAGCTGAAGCTCCAGTATTTTGGTCATCTAATGTGAACAGACGACTCGCTGGGAAAGATCAATCAAGGGCAGAAGAAGAGGGCTTCAGAGGATGAGATAGCTGGATGGCATTACCAATGCAATGAAAATGAACTTGGGCAAATTCTGGGAGACACTAGGGGATAGGGAATCCTGGTGTGCTGCAGTCCATGGGGTTGTAAAGGGTCGGATACAACTGGGCGACTGAACACCACCACCACCACCACTGAGCTTTAAAAGCTTCCTGGGAGGCCTCTCAGGAGCTGTGCAGGGTGGAGGGTTCAGGGTAGGAGAGATCTCAAACTGGGTATATGACAAAGATTTTGTTGGAAAAGGATGATTTTAAGACTTTAAAAAAAAAAGCCTCAAAACTTCATATTTGATGTACTACCTCCTCATTTTACATCTGAGAAAACAGCCATGTGGGGCTGGAGACTGGACTTGTCTTATGCTGTATGCTCAGTTGTGCAGTCGAGTCTGGCTCTTTGAGACCCCATGGACCTACAGACCTCCTCTGTCCATGGGATTCTCCAAGCAACAATACTGGAGTGGGTTGCCATTTCCTCCTTCAGGGGATCTTCCCAACCCAGGATCAAACCCATGTCTCCTGTGTCTTCTTTACCAACTGAGGCACCAGGGGAGCCCCTGGACATGTCTTACCTAAGGTGATCACACAGTAGTTTTTGGCTAGACTAGAATGGCACTATGCCTTTAAGAGGTGGTGGAGAAATGAATGAATAGAACAACTAGGTCACCAGCTTCCTAGGCCTTCCTTCCCTGAGATGAGCTAAGTCTGAGGAACGGTTTTTCTTCCTGCCTTAAGGGCTCTTTGGTACTTCAAAGGTCCTGCAGGGCTGTGCCTGGCCTTAGGAGCCCAAGTAACAATGTTCATAATCTTAATGTTATTTAACAATGTTCAAGGCATCTTATCTTTATTTAACCTAAAAAGTTTAAAATGCTTTGATTTGCCCAAGTTCCCAAAGTCATGTGGAAAGTTAACAGATAATATGAGCTCAGGAAAAAGAAGAAAACAGGTCACAGTGTATTGGGTTGGCCAAAAAGTTCACTCAGGCTTTTCCACAGAGTGTAATGGAAAACCCGGAACAAACTCTGTGGCCAGCGCAATTCCCCAAGATTAGATGCCAGTGCTTAGTTTTGATGTGGAATCTTTGGGAGCTTCCTCATCCACCTTCCTGCCATCCACAATATGAAGCCCAAGGTCCCTGGAATGGTGGTCAAGGCCTTTCACAACTGGTCCAGATTTATCCTTCATCCTCTTCTGCCATCACCATTTACCCCTCAAGCTCCAGCCACACTGACCTCCTCTGTGTTATCTGAACACACACTCCGCATACGGTTTCCTCTGCCTTCGCTTGCTTGCTCTTGGTGAGCTTCTATTCATCCTTCAAGGCCTTCAAATATTACCCCTGTGAAGCCTTTCCTCACCCTCTTTTGGGCTCATTAATTTTGTCTTCCAGCTCTGTTGCAGGATCTGTCCCATTGTATAGCCCACTCTTTTCTGACTATTTCCCTTTCTAAACACAGCGCTGTCCGAGGCCACCACCAATCCTGATTCTGCGCTGATTCATTCCCTGGCACAAAGCAGGTAACTGGGTGCTGAATGTGAATGAATGGATGGGAAGGGGCAAGGTGCTTGAGACCGAAACACGTTGATCCTACCCATCTCTTTCTTCCAGGAGTACTGACACTGAGAAATTATCCACCTATTGAGGAACTCATGTCGATTCTATTACCTGAAGTAGAAATTTCTCTCATATTCCCTTGTCTCCTTGTCTGACATCCCTGGCCCCTTGGGCCTGGATCTGGTTACTCCTTGCTAGCCAATCTTAGCTCTGGTATCTGTCTGCTCACCAAGAGATCAGTTCACTGCCACTGCTGGATCTTCATGATGGGCTGGCCTGCTACAGGGCCCTGTTCAGGCTGGTACTGTCCATCTCGGGTGATCTTTGTGTCCCTGCCAGTTAAGTCCCTGCAACCTCTGTGGCTGGGTGGACACAGCCACAGACTCCCCTTCACCTGGGGAGACTGGTCCCCTGGCAGCCTGACTAGGGAAGCCTCTGGTGACTGCAGAACAGACAGCTGGTGGTGGTAGTTTAGACGCTCAGTCATGTCCGACTCTTGCAGCCTCATGGACTGTAGCCCATCAGGCTCCTCTGTCCATGGGATTTCCCAGGCAAGTATACTGGAGTGGGTTGCCATTTTCTTTCCAGGGCATCATCCCCACCCAGGGATTGAACCCATATCTCCTGCATTTCAGGCGGATTCTTTACTGCTAATCCACCAGGGAAGCCCATAACAGACATCTAAGTGTCTGCCTTTCTGTAGTCATGGACTCCTCTTCCCTCCCAGAGGGGTTTTTGTCGTCTAGGCTTCCAGCTGCCTGAAAATCCTGGAGTTGCCAGGACCACTGTCAGACGAGCACTTACTTTGTTAATCACACAGTGTCAGAGTATCCCACCCAACTTGATCCTTGGCTAAGGAAAGAGATGCCCTTGGAATTCACTTGTCAGGTATTGTTATTTAGAAATAACCAGCTTTATAGAACAATGGAGTGACCAATTGATGACTTAGCCATGTCAGGTTATTGCACACCGAGTAAAATAGGCTTTAAATAAACAATCGGTATATAATTATTTTTTATTTTTTTGTAGCCAGAATACATAGGAAGAGGTAGAGGTAGGTGTGGCATGTTACAGGATTGTACCTAATGACTTTCTCAGAGTCTGTCTCCTGTTTCTGACATTCTACATTCTGCAGTTCGGGAGGTTTTAGCATCTAGGGAGAAATGTTTCTAACCAGGGAATGCAAAGCTGATTCCACTACATTTTGGGCTCCTCATAATACTAGAGGAATAGGAAAAAGGAGGTCACACTGTAGGCTGGACTGATAATGACTATTAAGGGGAAATAGAGTTGCTACTACTTAATGAGGGCTGAGAGGTACCTGAGTGGGACCCAGGGGACCACTCTGTACTCTTGTATTAATCAAGATTCTTTCAACTGCCAGTCAGAGAAACTCCCTTCGAGTCAGGCTTGGAAAAATAAGGCCTCAGGAAACAAGGGCAGGACTATTACCAGGACTTCTGTCCTTCTGTGTCTGGGTGCAGACTACTTTCTCCTACAAATAGGCTGACTTCTATTTGGCAAGGAAGGTGACTGCTGTGGCCCTAGGCTCACATCTTCCTTGCTTTGCCTTCCTTTAATTTTATTTCAGAAAGTCCCAGAGAAGGCCTCCGACTCACCCAGAGTGGGAGTCGTAATCCTAGGCGCCTCAAACTTCCATGAGATCCACCCAGTTAGAGCTGGGAGAGACCAGGCCCAAAGGAGAGGCAGGAGGAGCTTTTCAGGAATCACCAAACAAATAATTAGACAAGGCTGTGACTGTATGACATGGAAGACCTGCATCACTGCAGACCACCAAAGCTCAGACACTTTACAAGTGAGGATTTGGGTCACATCTGAAGGAAGAAAACTCCATTTGAAGGTAAGGGGAACTTGCAGTAGACAAGGGAAAAAGGGGGCTAGTTAGGCCTCAGTACCCGATGTGGAAATGGAACTGAGGTCTCTGCATGTATATTTTTAGCTGGAGGGGTGTCCAAAGCTTGAGTTACTTCTGCCTTGTCCTTTTTATTTCCTCTTCCCTCTTAAAATAAGAATTTTCATAATTATATTTTTTTCTTTTCTATTTCCCTTATTTTGTATATAGGATTTGTTGGTGTGATTTAATTTGCCATTTACTCTCTAGGTTGTGCTAGTCACTCAATGTGTCTGACTCTTTGCCACCCTGTGGACTATATAGCCTGCTAGGCGCCTCTGTCTGTGGAATCCTACAGGCAAGAATACTGGAGTGGGTTGCTATTTTCTTCTCCAGAGGATCTTCCCAACCCAAGGACTAAACCCAGGTCTCCTGTATAGCAGGCAGATTCTTTACCAGCTGAGCCACCAGAGAACTCTCTAGGTTGCAGAATGGTAAATTGGAATTAAGTTGGAAATGGAAGAGGATGGCTTATCATGGAGATTAGAAACAAATTCTTCCTCTTAAAGAAAAAAAAAAAAAAAAAAAGCAAAAGAAAGGGAAGAGGGAAAGACAAGGGTACTTTTTTGGCCTCCAGGCACAGCTTGTGGGATTTTAGTTCTCCACCCAGGGATGGAATCGGAACCCTTGGCAGTGAAAGCACAGATCCAAACCACTGGTTGTTGTTGTTCGGTCACCCAGTTGTGTCTGACTTTTTTTGACTCCATGGACTGCAGCATGCCAGGCCTCCCTGTCCCTCACCATCTCCTGAAATTTGCCCAAGTTTATCCCAGTTCATCGGTGATGCCATCCAGCCATCTCATCCTCTGACACCCTCTTCCCCTTCTGCCCTCAATCTTTCCCAGTATCAGAGACTTCTGCAATGTGTCAGCTGTTCACATCAGATGACCAAAATACTGGAGCTTCAGCTTCAGCATCTGTCCTTCCAATGAGTATTCAGGGTTGATTGCCCTTAAGATTGACTGGTTTGATCTCCTTGCTCTATAGGGACTTTGAAGAGTTTTTTCCAGCACCACAGTTCGAAGGCATCAATTCTTTGGAGCTCTGCCTTCTTTATGGTCCAGCTCTCAGAACCATACAAGACCACTGGGAAGACCACAGCCTTGACTATTTGAACCTTTGTGGGCAGAGTAATGTCTCTGCTTTTCAACACACTGTCTAGGTTTGTCATAGCTTTCCTGCCAAGAAGCAGCAGTCTTCTGATTTCATGGCTGCAGTCACCATCCACAGTGACTTTAGAGCCCAAGAAGAGGAAATCTGTCACTACTTCCACCTTTTCCCTTTCTATCTGTCATGAAGTAATGGGGCTGGATGCCATGATCTTAGTTTTTTAATATTTAGTTTTAAGCCGGTTCTTTCACTCTCCTCCTTTCCCCTCATCCAGAGGCTCCTCAGTTCCTCCTCGCTTTTTGCCATTAGAGTGGTATCATCCGTATATCTGAGGTTGTTGATGTTTCTCCCGCCTATCTTGATTTCAGCTTGTAACTTATCCAGCCCCCCATTTCTCATGATGTGCTCAGCGTATAAATTAAACAGAGTGACGGCAGACAGCCTTGCTGTACCACTACTTCTTGCTCCGTCTTGAGCCAATCAGTTGTTCCATACAAGGTTCTAACTGCCGCTTCTTGGCCCACATACAGGTTTCTCAGGAGACAGCTAAGATGGTCTGGTGTTCCCATCTCCTTAAGAGCTTTCCACAGTTTGTTATAATCTACACACTCGAAGGCTTTAGCATAGTCAATGAAACAGGTAGATGTTTTTCTGAAATCCCTTCGCTTTCTCTATGATCCAGTGAATGCTGGCTATTTGATTTCTGGTTCCTCTGCCTTCCCAGGGTATTTTTAAACGTATTAGGATTGGTGTATATTTAATTGGTGGCATGGAGTGGGGAGCATGAGAAAGGTATAGCAAATTGCTGGGTTTACTCAGTAAAGCTGTGGGTATGGAAGGGACCTCCTGGAAGCTCACTCGCCCTAAAGGCTAAATTTGTCATAGACGTCTTTCTGGGGCTGCCTCTCCCTAAGGGAGGTTTTATCATTAGAGTCAGCAATTACTCTGTTCACTAAGTGACTTTAATGAAATAAGCACAAAACGAACATATAACTTCAAAATGTGAAAGAAAAAAAAAAAAAAAAAAGCCTTGGGATAATATAATAAGGGAACTATCCGGCCTAGGAGGTCAGAGAAGGTTTACCTGAGAAGGGATCTGAGATATGAGAGGAGAGAGAATTTTAGGCAGAGGAACAGTGCGGCAGAAAGGAGCGCGAGGCTTCTCAGTTGCAGAGCCCAAGAGCAAAGGCTGAAGCTGGAGCGAGAGGGCAGGATGCTGAGCCCCGCGGCAGCTGCCTTAAGGATTTAAGCGGCAATGCGGAAGCCCCTGATGGCTTTCAGGCTGGAGGGTGGTGGTGTCACGATCAGATTTTCATTCTGAAAGTGTCACTGTGAGGCAAACCGATCAGTGAGAACCAGTGAATGCAGCTAAGAAATTAAAATAGGACCTGCAAGGTTGGGTCCAGGCTGCCGGGGGCGGGGGAGGCGGTTCCGGCGCTCGGACCCGCCAGCGGCTCCGCAGAAAACCGAACCGGCCCACGTGGGCCAGGCCGCCCCGCCCCGCCGTGCTGACGCCGCCCGGCTCCGCAGTCCGGGCCTGGGCTGGGCGCAGCGCCCGGGAACCCGCACTCCACGCCCCGACCCGCGGGGACGCCCAGGCCGAGGGACCACCTCCCCAGCCCGGAGGGAGCAGTTCCCGCCGCGGGGACCTCGCCACCGGAGCCAGCCGGGCGGGGCGGCGCCTCCAGGCCGTGAGTCGGGGCCGGAGCGGGAGGGTTTGGACCCCAGCCGCAAGGGGCGGGGGTCGTTGCCTCTGCCCAGCTGCCTTTTGCTGGGGGGGGCTCGGGTGGGGGTGGGATTAGGGAATGATGGTCTGGATCCTCTGTCTCCTGGGGACGGTCTCCCTCTCCCGCAAGTCTAGGCAGGAAGGGAAGCCGCCTCCGCTCATCCTTACCACCCCCCCACCCACTTCCCACCTCCACCATCCCCGCCCCACCCCACCCACCCCCGACAAACTGCGGATTAGCTTGGAAAGAAGCCTGATGCCAGGAAGTCTCGGTTCCCATTTTACCTTCCCTGAGGCCCCCTTGATCTTTCCATCACCCCCGCCTGTTTGCAGCTTGCTTCACGGCCCCGCCCAAGTTTAGAAAAAAAGAAAACATTTGGGCGGGGACGATCTCCAGGCACCTTGCTTAGCGGGATGGAGTCTGTAGGTTACCAAGGGACTGTCCCTACACTGTTGCCCCCAGGACTTCTTCCCAGTACTGTCCTGGATGTGGGAGGGTCCCTGCCACATTCACTGACACTCCACCTTCCTCTTACTGATTCCATTTTTCTAATCCTAGTAATTTATGGTCAGTAGAAACTTCTTGTCAATTTAAATCCAGATTTGGGGAGAAGTCGGTTATTGGAAGGAAAGAATAATGTGGTGTGTCCTCTCTCCAGGGCCTCAGGATGGAGCTAGATAGAGGCAAGGACTCAGGATAGTAATAAACATGGAAGGAAGGGGTGAGGTCAGAAGAGAGGCTTGTCAGTGGGAGAAGGGCTTCCTCACTGGGCAGGGGAAGGAACCCAACTCAGCTCTTCCAGCCCTGAGCAGTCAGCAGCCCAGATCCAACTGCCCTACTCACTCACTTGGCAAGGATGCACAGGTTCTGTGCTGGCTCCTGAACATGGTGGAGGTTACAGAGAGGAATTCCATGTCCAGTAGGGGGGCCAGTAGGCCTCTATTACAAGATAGAGGAAATAAAAACAAGTTGAATAGACATTTACTGACCATCAACTACGTGCTGGGGACAGGAAACAAACAGGCATAAGACAGCATGTATCCAAGCAGTGAGGGTCCAGAGGAAGGCACTGTTAACTGTGTGTGTTTGTACATAGGGGCCATGGGGAGAACGCCAGGATGGCTTCAGGGAGGTGGGGATATTAGAGCTGAGTCTTAGCATACAAAGACTTCCCTTGTGGCTCAGCTGGGAAAGAATCCGCCTGCAGTGCAGGAGACCTGGGTTCGATCCTTGTGTTGGGAAGATCCCCTGGAGAAGGTAAATTCTGCCCACTCCAGTATTCTGGCTTGGAGAATTCCATGGACTTTATAGTCCATGGGGTCTCGAAGTGTCGGACACGACTGAGCGGCTTTCACTTCACTTAGTATACGGAAAGGAATATGCCAATGGAGAGGCAAAGAGCTGGGATGGAAGGGGAGAGGAAGGATATATTGGGCCAAGGGGATTGTGGGAGGAGAGTAATGGTGTGTCCTGAGATCTCTGAGATCTCTGAGCAGTTTGGGATGGTGGGAGGGGCTGAGTGGTAAGAGGCGGGTCTGAGGCAGTGAGCAGGGGCCAGAAGAAACACAGCCTCTTAGGCCGGGGAGAGGTTCAGCAGGAGGATAGGGCGGGAGCCGTGACAAATTTACATTTTTAACTAGAGGCGGAGAGGTCAGTGAAAAAGTCGTAGCAGTCAGTAATCCAGGTTAGAAATGGCCCAAACGAAGAGAAAGGGGAGATGTATGTACATGCGCATGCATGCGTATGTGCCCGCAGTTTCCGGTCGGCGTGACTGGCTGGAGAGCGGGCCTGCTTTGCTGAGGACACTGAATAGGGAGAGCAGGGCAGAGGCTGTGTAGCATCTGAGGAGCCCATGGTTGGTTGCAGAACTCGGTAGCAGTTGGATCTGACTCTCAGACAGATCCGAGAGTCACCAGCACACGGTAGTTCTTGAACCTCCGGCAGAAGATGAGGTCGTCTGGGGAGAAGTGTCTAGAGGAGAGGACGGCTTGCCTCAGGGCTGAGGGAGAGCCTGTGAGGAGACTGAGAATCGGCGGTCAGGGAGGGAAGAGGACAACCCAGGGAGGCGTTAACAGTCAAGGCAAAGGCCTTGTGTCTGTTGCTTGGGTCCCGACTTCAGGCACCCCACCTTCACCTGCTCCGACTCATTCTTTTGCTTCCCCTCCACAGACCAGATGTTCGCCATCCAGCCAGGGGCAGCTGAGGGGGGTCAGTTCCTGGGGGGCCCACCTCCTGGAGTATGTCCACCCGAACTTCAACCAGACAGCAACTCCAACTTCATGACGAGTGCCAAGGATGCCAATGAGAATTGGCACGGGATGCCAGGCCAAGTGGAACCCGTACTAATGAGGAGCTCCTCCGACTTGCCCTCTGACAACCAGGATTTCCAGGCTCCTGGACTCCCTGAGGGGGAGGTCCGCAGCCCGCCAGAGGGGGCAGAGATTCCTGGAGCCGGGCCTGAGAAGACGGGTGGTGTCAGCACAGCCTGCTCCCCGCTGGAGGACAACGGCTATGCCAGCAGCTCCCTGAGCGTTGACAGCCCCAGCTGCAGCCCTGAGTCTGCCTGTGGGACCCCTTCTGGCCCTTCAGACCACCTTCCGCCCTCAGTGGCCCAGGCCGTGCTGCAGCTGCAGGCTCAAGAGCGCTACAAGGAGCAGGAGAAGGAGAAGCACCACGTGCACTTGGTGATGTACCGTCGCCTGGCCCTGCTCCAGTGGATCCGGGGCCTGCAGCACCAGTTGGTTGACCAGCAGGCCCGTCTGCAGGAGAGCTTTGACACCATTTTAGACAACCGGAAGGAGCTTATCCGCTGTCTCCAACAGAGGGCAGTACCATCCAGGCCCCAGGACCAAGACTAAGGGTGTCTCTGTACAGGGGTGCAAGAGTTTATGTATATATTTGCAGACATGTGTGTGGTTATGCACAAGCAAGTACAGATCATTTGCTGGTACAAGTGCAGGGAAGCATAAGTGAGTATGTCAGTGCTAACATGTAGGCAGATGTGCACAGGCCACGTGTGAATCTGCACCTGTGCATTAGTATGTGTGCTGTGTGGACACACAAGCCTATGTGTGAGTATGTACGTATGTGTATGT
This sequence comes from Dama dama, assembly GCF_033118175.1. NCBI lineage: Eukaryota > Metazoa > Chordata > Mammalia > Artiodactyla > Cervidae > Dama > Dama dama. The sequence continues at coordinate 106,654,637 of NC_083700.1, forward strand.
ATAGTATGTATGTTGTTGTTATTGTTTAGTTGCTAAGTCATGTCCTACTTTTTTGTGACCCTGTGGACTGTAGCATACCAGGCTCCTGTGTCCATGGGATTTCCCAGGCAAGAATACTGGAGTGGGTTGCCATTTCCTTCTTCCAGGGATCTTCCTGACCCAGGGATCAAACCTATGTCTTCTGTATTGGCAGGTGGATTCTTTACCACCTGAGTTACCAGGGAAGCCCATAGTATATATGTAGAAGGAAGTAAATTTGTATGTGCATGCATGGATGGGTACCCCATGGTGTGTATCTGTGTGCATGAGTGAAGATAGATATGCAAAAGATGTGTGTTTACATATGAGTGAGTTTGAGTGTGCAGATTTCTGGTGGGTATTTGTGAATGAGCCCTCAAGTGTGTACAGGCCTATGTGTAGGGGTACATGTGTGCAGGTGTGTGCATGGGATATGCATATTAGGAGCATGTATGTTCAATTGTACATGTAGGGCATCCATCCATACCCTATGTTACCTGTGGTCTACACTACCCTTTTGTCTCCACAGGGTCCCACTGCTCCCTGGAGAAAGGGCTAGCCTGCTCTCATTTATCTGAAGGTTGTGGCTGATCGATCCATTCTCTTGGAATTTCTCAGGCTAACTCTTTCGATCCTTCACTCCTCCAAGACCTTGCTCTGCTAAGGCTGTTGTTCCTGATGGATTTCCTGCTCTGGCCAACCATGGCTTTTTGGCTGCAATTTTTCCAGGGCAATTGGTGGAGAACTGCTATCAGGAAAGAGAACTAGGATGGTGATTGACACCATGGCAGGCATGGGGGCGAGATCAGAGAAGAAGATAGAGGACTGTCCTGCTTGAACTCTGCCATTGGGCACATGTGAGATGGAGATGGAGGAGATGACAATGTTAGGATCCTGAGAAGACTGGGAGAATGGGAATTCTAAAATACCAGTTCCAAACAAATCACACCCCTCCACTGCAGAGGATCTGTTGCAAACCATATTGGCTTAAACTTCTGATGAAAAGGAATCTGTGTTGATATAATGTCATATGTCAATTACACCACAATAAAAAAAGAAAAGGAATGTGTGCTTTCTAAGCTTGCAAGGAATGGACAGGTGTTCTAAGGCTGTTGGGGAAAACCTTACTTCATTCTCTGAGTTTCTACTTGCTGTACCTTTCCGGCTTTCACAACACTGGATGTCAAATTAATTTGGTCTATGTCCCTGAAATCGGACTGTCTGGGCCAGGAGGAGCCACAGTTCAGCCTTCCAGAGTGGGCAGTGGGCAGTGTCAGTCCAGCTCCTGGAAGCTCTTAGGATGCTGGGCCATACCCCCTTATGTCATTATATGGGGTTGATGGGCTCCTGCAGAGCCTCTGTGAGGTAGAGAGCGGGTAGGTTCTAGGGAGAACCAAGGACTAAGGTAGCTGAGCTCCCTGCTTTGCTTTTGTGAGCCAAGAGGATACAAGACCCTGATGGGTGAGCAGTGACCTGGAGGTCTCTGACGTCACCTCTGACCTGTCTCCCTATCTGCCAAATGTGTGGGTGAGTAGGTGAAAGGTACAGGGCATGAGGCTGAAGCAATGGGCCTGGGGACTCTTACACGGTGAGTATGAACCTGGCCTCTGGACCAAAGCCGGGAAGAATAAACCGAGGCAAAGAAATGCATTTCTTGGGTTTGTGTTTCTACCCTACCTGTTATCAGGAGGCCTCTTTTCCACACTGTCTGAGCTCCCTTTTTGAGCTGGGTTCTGGACTCCGAGCTGGGGTGGGTGGGTGGAAGGAAGATACTGGGAGGAAGAATTCAGTCTGCTATGGCTGGCAGTCTCATGGGGGTTTATGGGGAGGTGGGTGTGGGGGGATCTCTCCTTGGGGGCCTCTCAGTCCAACAGGGGAGACTTTGGCTTCTGCCCAAGAGATTGTCCTTGTCCTAAGGCACCTTTAGGCCTAAAAGGGAGGGGTGTCAATTGTGAGGGACACATGCATGCCCCACATTCATACAAGCATGCTCACATATTCAGATCTGCTCTAGAGACACCACTTCCCTGAAGGAGGTGGAAGCCTGACTGTAAAAGATTGAGTTAGGGTCCTTAGATGGTTCTGATACAGATGTAATTATAAAACATGTACATGATTTCAGATCTTTATTGATGCCAATCTAGATAAGATATTCTATTTTACATTAGTTTGTATGATGAGTCATTAATTCATTTCTCAAAAATCCAGTACTTTTTTAAAGTACTAAAAATTCAAAAATTTAGTACTTATATAAAGAAAGTATATTGCAGTTGACCCTTGAACAACGCAGGGGTTGGGAGCACCGAACCTCCACACTGTCGAAACTTTGTGTGTAACTTACAGTCAGCCCTCCATATATGCGGTCCCTTCATATTTATGGTTCTGCATCCTTGGATTCAACCAACTGTGAATCACATAGTACTGTAATATTTACTGCTGAAAAAAATCTACATTTAAGTGGATACATGCAGTTCAAACCTGTGTTGTTGAAGAGTCACCTGTAGTTATCTACCGCATAACAAATTACCCTAAAACTCAGTGACTTCAAACAATGCACATTTGTTATCTCACCATTTCTGTAGGTCAGGACTTTCTCACCAGGCTACAGTCAAGACATCAGTCCAAGGTCCACGGTCTACTTTGTTGGGAGCATTCAGTTCCAGGAAGATGGCAGCTTGCTTCATCAAAGCATGCAAGCCAAGAAAGATATGAGTACTAGCAAGACAGAAGTCTCAATTTACTGCAACCTAATCACTGAAGTGAAATCCCTCAATGTTGCCAGATTCCATTGGTTAAAAACAAGTTACTTAAGGGGGAATATGACACAAGCCTCTGAGTCCTGGGAGGTCGAGATCACCTGGGGCCACCTTACAGACTGCTTCCCAGGGGGCTCAGTGGTAAAGAACCTGCCTGCCAATGCAGGAGATGTGGATTCAATCCCTGGGTTGGGAAGATCTCCTGGAGAAGGGAATGGCAACCCACTCCAGTATTCTTGCCTAGAAATTTCCATGGACAGAGAAGCCTGGTGGGCTCTAGTCCACAGGGTTGCAAGAGTTGGGCATAACAACATATACATGACTTGAGCAAGGCCTCGTGATGCACTGGCCAGTCTCTACAGGCCTCACCCCAAAGCCAGTGTTAGTGTTTCCTCCTAAACACAGTATGAACAGGGACCAGAGACAGGAAAGCAATGACATCTCTGAACGTCCTCAAGGAAGACTTCCTGGAGGAAGTAGAGCCTAGAGAATGAGGGGAAGTTGAGACAACAGAGGATAGTGATTCCTAGGGCAGACTGGACCCAAATATCTTGGATCCTCCAGTTACTAGCTGTGCCTCACTTTTTTCAACTGTGAAATGAGTCAATTAGTGCTTTTCTCATAGCGTTATGTGAGAGTTCAGTAAGTTTACAGATGTATAGGGCTTAGAACTGAGGCTGGCACAGAGGAACGAATCCATAAATGTTAGACTTGTTCATGGACTGGGAGAGGATGAGGAGGCCATCAGAGGAGAAGATGCAGCTGGGCAGTTTTGTTGTGTGTTGTTGTTGTTTAGTCACTAAGTAATGTCTGATTCCTTGTGACCCAATGGACTATAGCCCCCAGGTTCCTCTGTCCATGGTTTCCCAGGCAGGAATACTGCAGTGGGTTGCCATTTCCTTCTCCATGGGATCTTCCCCACCAAGGGATCAAACCTACCTCTTCGGCTTTGGCAGGCGGATTCTTTACCACTGAGCCACGAGGGGCACTGCGAGTTGTGCTGTATACGAAAAATCATTACTAAAGGGCCTTGAATTCCAGATTTATGAGTTTAATGGGATGCTGGTGGTGAGAAGAGGAGCATGAGATGGGAGTGTTCCAAACCAGACCTCAGATCCACACTCATATACATGTCCACACCCACCAGACCCCAGGCCTATGCAGGCGTGCACACAGACACACACAAGCACTCACTCACTCCTGGGCACAGACCCACACGCGTCCTTCCTCCTCCTTCCCCCACCCCTCTCGTAAAGAAAACTGCACCTAGCCTGGCGGGGGAGGGGGTGGGTGAAGGAGGTAGGGGAGTGAGGGGTGGGGGAATTCTGCACCGGTCAGACCTCTGACTCTCCCAGCCCCAGCACGGAACAGCTAAAAATGTGTCTGCTCTTCTTCTCTAGGCCTGAAGGCTTCCCTAGCCAAACCTTATCCTTTCCCGATCCTCCGCCCAAACCGCTAGGCTCAGAAGCAATGGGTCCTCTAATAGCCCCATTCTCTTTGGTCACCTGTAAATTTGAGATGAGACGGGCCAGAGGGAGGAGGGAGGTAGCTCTTGGAAAAGGGGGATCGTCGTACTAAGGTCAGCGCCGGGGGAGGGGCTAGGCCCCCCAAGGAACTGCACAAGCCACACACACACGGCGGATGAAAAAGGGCTTGGGCCGTGGGAGGGGGCGGTCCTAGGGGCTCCTGCTGTGGGGGGCCGAGACCCTGCCCTACAATGGGGCGCGAGGTGGAGCGCGAGAGCTCCGCGCTGGGGAGGAGGGTGAGGGCCGGAGGACTGCGTTCAGCGGGTGTTCAGCGGTCCCCGGGCGGGGCTCGGCCCCCGAAAGGCACAGACAAAGAGGCAGCCTCCCCGGACCCCCGCGCCGCCTCAAGCCGGGGACTCAGCACAAAGCGAGGGGCGGGTGGAACCGAGGACACCCCACGCGCCGGCGCGCACGGGACTGCTGATCCGCACGATTGGGAGCGACGTTTCCTGCGCCTAATCCCAACAAGCATGAAAACGGCTCCAGCGGCCCGCCAGCAGGCCCTTTGTCCGGCCCCTCGCGGGGCAGCTGCAGCCGGGATCCCTCCCCCCTTTTGTGTCTCCTCCCCCGCGCCCCTCTCCGCCCTCCCCACCTCAGCTGCCCGGAGGGCCGCAAGCCTCCCAGGGCTCTCGCCTCGGGCGCTGGGGCTGCACAAAGAGGGGCAGCGCCCCTAATCTGGGGGAGGAGGAGGATTAACCCTAGGGTCTGCAGGGAGGGGTGGGACTGTGGAGGGAAGAGAGAGAGGGGGCTGCGCTTTGCCGGTGATGTGGCCTGCAAGTGAGAACTTAGATGTGGGACTGGAGCCATGGGTGACACGTGTGAGCGAGTGCAACTTAGAGGGCTGGAGGGACCCGGGTTTGTTACTCCTGCTTGGACTCCTCTGGCCAGCCTCCAACATTCAGTGTTCAGACAACTCTCGGGGCAAGAAACTCCCTAGACCTTGATGGATTGCCCTGGGACCTCCTCTCTCTACACTCCTCCCAGGATCACCTCCACTCTGGGCCTTAGCCTCTGCCTATCTCCTGGACTCCAGCAGGGCCTCTGCCTCCAACTGCCCCCTGGACAGCTCCACCCAGAGGACCCACAGCCCCTCAAACCTCCCATGTCCAAAACTGAATTCATCTACCCCTTCCCACAAACCTGCTCACCCCACTCAGTCGTCTGGGGTGTGAGCCTTGGTCCTCCTGGTCACGCCTCACACCCATCACCAGGTCCTGTCCCTTCCTCCTAGCAAACACTTCTCCAGCCTGTGCCTTCCTGTCCACTCCAATTTCCCCACCTTGGTTCAGGCCATGGTCATCTCAGGTGGCGCTAATGGTAAAGAACCTGCTTGCCAATGCAGGAGACATAAGAGAGGTGGGTTCGATCCCTGGATTTGGAAGATCCCCTGGAGGAGGGCATAGCAACCCACTGCAGTATTCTTGCCTGGAGAATCCCATGGACAGAGGAGCCTGGCAGGTTACAGTCTGTGGGGTCGTGCAGAGTTGGACGCAACTGAAGCGACTTAGCATGCATGCACGCATCTCTCACCTGGACAACTAGAAGGGCTCTGGTCTTCTCCCTCTGTTCCCCTTCACACTGCTCTAGAGTGGGGCTTCCATCTGATTCCTTGAAATTACAACCTTTCCAAGGCTCTCCAGTGGCTCAGCTTGCTTAGCTGGAAATGCAAGGCCTTCCCTGACGGCTTCCTATATCTCCACTGGCCTGATCTTTCCTCAGGGTCTAGAGTTCTCAAGTTACTGTCTAGTCCACAAAGACCTTCCTCAAGAGCCTTCCTGGAGATTTTTCCCATGAAATCTCTGAGTAGCCTTGCCCCTCAAGAACCATCCTTCAGAGCCCCAAGGTCTGGGGAACTACAGGGCAGTGGGAAGGCAGACCTTCCAGAGGCGGTGCATGCTGGCCCAGCCTTGCCCACAATATGCCTGCCCCACGCAGGACAGCAGGTCTCCTCCCTGGTGGATGTGGCTCCGCCCTTCCATGGGCTTCCTCAGGTCTTCGTGGCCTCTGAGGCCACTCCAGGTGCATGAATCTTCAGAGCTGCTAGCCACTTTTGTCCTAGATGTCTCAGGATGGACCACATCCCCAGAGGACTCAGAACCCCACACTTCACAAGCATGTCTGAGTCACACTGTTCCTGTCACCACTATCTCCAGACACCTCCTCCCAGGAATCTGCTTCCAAGGTGCTCTTCAAGTCCTCGTCTTAGTCATAGACAGAAAAACCCTATATCCAACAGGTATTTGTTACTGTCCACCATGGGCCAGACCTTCTGGTAGGCAGTGGTCACCTAGATGAATCGGACACAGTCCCCGCCCATCGGAACTTCACAGTCAATTTCTGGAGACCCAGACATGGGTAATAAGAGTGCAGTGCGATAAATGCTAATACAAGTCTGTCCATGGTGCTACAGAAGCACTTTCTAAGACGTGTTCCAGTGCGTAGGAAGTAAAAGATTTCCAAGTTCAAAGGGGATGATCAGGAGAGTGTTCAAGGAGGAGCTGATGTGGAGGATGTGACCAGAAGGATGAGTAAAAGCAGGCGAGGAAGACAGCATCCTAGGCAAAGTGAAAGAGGACTTGCCCTGGGGAGCCAAGAACCAGGAGCCTCCAAGAGTTCAGAAGCTGGGCACTGTCCCAGAAACAGTCTCTCTGAGCCAGCAACCACAATGAGGAGTGAGGCTTTACCTGTACAATTGTTATGAGTGCTTGCTCTCATGGGGTTTGGCCTGAGACATCACATCACTTCCTGGGGTGCTAGGGAGTGTAATAAAGTCAGTAAAGTATCCCACTTATCTGTGAACCACTGTCTTCAGGTACACCCAGAACCTTCACAGTTTGAGAGAATCTGAAGGAGGAATGGGTACAGGCTGGGAGTCCCAGAAGCCAGTCCTCTGAAGAGAGGGCTTCTGCTCCAGGTCACTGGGCTTCATTATGGGAGCCAACAAGACTTCCTTAAAAGACCCTCCCTGATTAATATCAACTAAACTTGTTTCTGCGGGAACCACGCCACATGGGGTCAGTCCAGAACATGCAGGTGTACACAGATGTATATGTGTGTATCAAAACCCTGTGAAGAAGACCAGATCTTCTTTCCTCTGGTGCATCTGGTGGGTTTCAACGCCATACTCCATTCCCTTCCCTCGGTTTTATTCCTACTTGCATCTCTGTGTTATTCTTGTCCCTGTAGCCAGCTCTGCTTCTTCCCATTCTCAACATCATCTTTCCTAACTCACTTCTCTATTTTAGCCCAAATCATCTTCCTAACAACATCAGCAATAAAAGAAGGAAGAAGGAAGAGGAGAAGGCAAAGGGTAGTAAAAGGAGAAGAGTGTCCTCTTAGATAGCTAACTTTGCATCAGGGCAGCCACTGTTCTTGGTGCTTTATCTGTGTTAATTCACCTAATCCTTAGAAGAAAGATACTATGATCATCCCCAATTTGTGGATGAAGAAACTGAGGCCGAAGTTGTGGAGCAACTTGCCTAAATTCACGTAATTGGCAGGAGGCAGAGCCAGGATTCAAGCCCAGGCAGTCTGGCTGTACAATCAATTCTCAAACCACCCCAAAGCCCACAACCATTCCCTGCCTACCTTTTTAGTCATCTTCATTTCCTCCTACCTTATCCTACCCCATCCCAATCTCATTCTCATTACCATTCTTTCCTGCACATATCATCCCCGTCCCACTAACTCCATGCCCAATTTCATCCTCATTCGTTACCACCATCACCACCACCCAACCTTTGAATCTTCCCATTCCTATGCCCTTTCTCTTCCTCCCACCCCTTATAAAATTGGCTTTAGATTCTTTTTTTAAAAATATATTTACTTGACTGTGTCAAGTCTCAGCTGTGGCACAGATCATGTGGGGTCTTTTGTTGTGGCTTGCAGGCTCAGTATTTGCTCTATAGCACATGGGCTCGGTAGGTTAGGGAGTGAACCTGCATCTATGGCATTGCAAGGCGGATTCTTAACCACTGGACCACCAGGGAAGTCACTAGATTCTTTTTCAAGTTCACTAGCCTTGTGAACAAGAAATAAATTCACTTAAATTTTTGGAGCCTTAGTTTCCTCGTCTGTTCAAAAGGGGTAAGAAAGCAAGTACCATCTATTTCATAGGCTTGCTGTGAATATTAAATAATGCTCTTGAAATTGCTTTGTAAATTGCAAAATATTTTACAGCCCAGTGTGGTGTTGTCTGTTAATTTGCTTTGGTATTATTTTCTGCCCCTTCTAGAAGCAAATGTTTTCATTTCAGTAATTGACCATTTGTTTTCCAAACAGTGAAATTTTTATGCTGTTTTGAAATTAATTTTAATGGAGGCTACTGAAATGGTAATCTTTATTGTTTGTGATTATTAACAACTTAAGAAAAATAAATGTTGCTTTATTAACCAGGTTGGGAATATGTTCCATGGGACGTCCTACAAATGAAATGGTTGTGAATGAGGGTGCTGTAGGACTCGATGGGAAGGAGGGGAGATAGGAATAAAGAATGGGAAAGAGGATGGGGACGTGGATGTGAACAAGGTAGAGATAAAGAGCCTGAAAGGATACAGATGAGATAAGAATGTTTAAGCGGTATTGAGGCTTCCTATGTGCCATTTTACTCTCAAGAAAGCAGGAAGCAGTTTATCGCAGGAAGCAGTTTCTCTATTATTCTATTTTATAGGTGAAAAAAACGAAGTTTCTTCAGGTGGGTTCTCAAACTCGGGCCTGAAAGAAATATGGTTAGAGACTCCTTGCCTGAGAAACAGGCTTATCTGTGCCCAGAAAGGGTCGTCTAAGCCAGGGAGCATCCCCATGACCCACCTAAGACTAAGTTCAGTGGAACTAAGCAAGAGGTGGGAATCTGTCACTGGGATTGAAGGGGAGGAGACATGATAGCAGGGGTCTGCTTCACGCTGCAGGTTTACGGGTGATGCTCCAGATGCCTGTTTCCTCCTTCACGTGGGAAAACCCAGGGAAGAGAAGGTTCTACTTCTTCTGACTCCTTGTGCCTAGAGTGCCTGAAATCCTCATACAGCCTGCCAGGACTCACAAATCCCCTCACCTCTGAATTCATTCCTACTCCCCAAACTCACCCAGATAGGAGCAAAATCTTCTAGGTTGATTTCCTGATCTTCCCATCCCAACTTTTCTCAGGTATAATCACCACCTTGATCTCCTTTTATATGAGACACTCAGATCCTCCCCTAATTATTACCGAGATCTAGTTTGTGTGTGTGCGTGAGTGCCTATACGTGTGCATTTTGGGAAGAGGGGTCAGAATGGCTACATGCTCGTCTAACAGACAGGAGACTGAGGCAGGGAAATGAGAAGGGGGATGTTGCTGACTCATCTGAAAATTATCTTGTGGAGTCTTCTAGTACCTTGTTTCTTCACAATATTTAACATTTTTCAAATCAATTCCAGTTCTGTTATTTGGCTATAGAGTAGGTATAGCCAACCCTACCTTTCAGTCAAGTAGCATTAACTCACCTTGGGAGTTATCTGAGTACTTTACTTAGTGAGGCAAGAATGACTAGGGTCACCATGAGCCTTATGAACTTTGCCCAGAGAAGGATAATTACCCGCAGGAGTTCTTACTAAATTATAGCCTATGGCTCTGCTCCCCACTGTAATACTATCCCCTTATACATAATCAGAGTTTGGTAGTTTATAGAACCCTGCCCTCTATTTTCCCATAACTTTCTCATGACTATGCTGGGAGGTAAGTGATGCAAGCCTTTTTATAGAAGAGGAAATAATCACTCAGAGAGGTTAAGTGACTTGCACAAAGTTGAACAGCTTGCAATGGAGCCGGGACCCTGATCTTCCAACCAACACTCAGCTGCCCAGGTCTCACCCAGGTCTGCTTTGATTCCCAGGGCAGCAATGTGGCAGGACTTAAAGGAAAGGGAGGCATATGTGCAGGGAAGGTTCCTGGCTCAGTGGGAATGCCTTGACATGTGGATAATTCTTTGAGTCAGACTCTCCTAGGCAATGCAGTGTCCCAATTTAGCATCCTTATTCCCGAGACAAGAGATACCAGTAGGACTACCTACCTAATTGTTGGGTCAAAGGTGGCTCAGTGGTAAAGAATGTGCCTACCAATGCAGGAGAAACAGGCTTGATCCCTGGGTCAAGAAGATTCTCTGGAGCAGGAAATAGCAACCCACTCTAGCACTCTTGCCTGGAAAATTCCATGGTCAGAGGAGCCTCACGGGATACAGGCTATGGGATTGCAAAGAGTCGGACACGACTGAGCACACACACACACATATTTTTAAAGCCCTCCCAGTCCTCTCTCCTCCCTGCCACTTAGAACCACAGTCTGTGGTCTCAGCTTTCTCAGTTTTGGACAGTGGTCCTCTTCCTATTGTCTACCCCCTGCCATTCTTCTTTTCTCCCAGGGCAGTTTCAGGACACCCTTCTCTTGGACCCTATCAGCTAGAAAGCATCGAGAGTTACTGAAGCTTGAGCCCCCATGCCTCTGAGGCTTAGGGAGTGAAGTGAAAGTCGCTCAGTCAAGTCCGACTCTTTGTGATCCCACGGACTGTAGGTTGTCAGGCTCCTCTGTCCATGGGATTCTCCAGGCAAAAATACTGTAGTGGGCTGCTATTCCCTTCGCCAAGGGATCTTCCCAACCCAGGGTTTGAACCCGGATCTCCTGCATTGCAGGTAGACTTTACCGACTGAGCCAACAGGGAAGCTGAGGCTTAAGGAGGCTGTTCCTTTAAGAAGGCTGGTTCCCAGGACTAACAGGGGAGGGGGTGCTGGGAGGGACGAGGCGGATGGGGAAGGGCTGTTGGTGGAGTAGAAAGAGGACCCCACCCCCCGCCCCCTGCAGGCCTCACCTAATCGCCACTCTCTGCGTTATTACCCGCCTAACGCAGCGTGCTTTTAAATAAAATATGCAAAGATTTCCCTCTCAAATTACCTCCCCGGGCAAGCTAGCTCAACTCTAGCTTGTTAATAGAAAAAATGCAAATAGGTTCTCCCACCTCGCTCCCCCAGCCCCTAGGCCCCGGACAGCTCATGTGATTCCTTCTTTCGGGGAATTTCTGTTTCCATTGAAACCAATCTTTAGGAGAATGGGAGAGCTTTTCCCAGGTGTCATTCAAAGGCAGAATCTTGGAGGGGAGAGAACAGCTCAGGTAGGAGTCTGAGGAAATCACTGTGCTATGGGGTTTGCCTCTTTCTGAGCCTCATTTTCCTCACCTGAGATCTCAGTTAGTCCTTCACTTGGCTGCTGGTGAGGCTGAACCAAGGGAAAGCCAGTGGGCTGGTTCAGGGTAGGTGCACCTTTAGAGTTTAAATCTGCTGTGCTTGGAGGATACCGAGGTGGAGAAGACAGGCTCAGCTTCTGCCCTCATGAAACTCACAGTCTAGCAGGAAAAAAAATCCCAGACCACTTAAAATTTGAAAAGCAATTATAAGACACCTTAATCAAGCAACCAAAATCAGTGTCAAAGTAGGGAGACAAATGGATATCCACCTCCTAAAACGGACCCAATCCTAGGAAGCATTCCTGCCTAAGATGCAGGATCTGAGGGATGAAGAATCAAGGAGGAAACCATCAGACAGACCCAAATTCAAGGTCAGGCTCAGCTGGCAGGGACTTCTTAGAAACAGCAATGTCATGAAAGAAGAATGAACTGTTCCAGGTTAAATGGGCTAAAGAGACAAGACAACTAAATGCATTGTCCTGGATCATTTACTGGCTTGAGAGAAGGACAGTGTCTGTGAAGCACATCATTGGGACATTTAGTAAACTGTGAATATGGGTTATCTTATGCACATTTTATTGTATCTATTTACATTTCCTGAAATGGTCATCAAATTAGGGTTACATAGAAGAGTATCCTTGTTTGGGGGAAATATATGTAGAAATGTATACAGGTAAAAGCTTGTATTTACAACTTAATGTCAGATGGTTCAGCAACTAATGTGGCAAAATGTTAACAATTGGGGAATTAAGTGAGAAATTTAGGGTTGTTCATTGACTTATTCTTGCAACTTTTCTGTAGGTTTGAAAAATTTCAAAATAAAACATTGAAAAAGGAAAAAATATAATTGGCTTTTTAAAAGTATGATAAGGATATTGTAGCTATGATTTTTAAGGGACACTTGATAAATAAAACATTTTCAGATGCAATAAAATGATCTGTATTATTTGCTTAACAATAATACAGGAGGAGGGATGTAGTTGGGAGTTCAGGTGAAACCAGATCAGTGTGCATTGATAACTGAAGTTGTGTGATGGGCAAGTTCTCTCTTTTTTTCTTGCATTTGAATTTTCTATAATTAAAAAACTGTTATTTTTAAGAAAAGCAGTTACAAGAAATACGATGAGTGTCAGAAGGAAAGTATGGGTCTAGCAGGGGAACACAGTCCAGTCTGAGGGGTTTGAAAAGTGAAAGTGAAAGTTGCTCAGTTGTGTCTGATTCTTTGCGACTCCATGGAATTCTCCAGGCCAGAATTCTGGAGTGGGTTGCCATTCCCTTCTCCAGGGGATCTTCCCAACCCAGGGACCAAACCCAGGTCTCCCACATTGCAGGCGGATTCTTCACCAGCTGAGTCACCAGGGAAGCCCAGTTTGGAGAGGTTTGGAGCATGTTTTCTAGAAGAGAAGAGTGGTTAAGCAGAGACTTAGAGTGAGTGGGGCCAAAGTAAGGAAGAGCTCTCTTGGCCAATGGTCCAAAAGGTACGAGTGTGAGATGCAGTGTGGTGGAGTTCATAAGATCCAGGTGGAGATGAGAGGCCAGCTGGGGAGTGGAGCCAGAGCTAATGAGGACGTTGCAGGCCACCCAAGGCACTGGTATTTTATCCTGAGAGCAATGGAGTGCTTTAAGCAGGGAAGTGACAGGATCAGATCTGCATTTGAGAAAGGCCACGCTGGTGCTTTGTGGGCTAGTGGGAAGGTGTCAGGCTGGGGCCTGATGTAAACTCCCGTCCTGTGAATAGCGTTCGAATCACTTCCCTCCCCAAGCCTGCCGGACCCTCCCTTCCCAACTAAGGGATGGAACTTCCGTGCCAGGTTTCAAATCTGGGACTAGCCCATCCCCAAAGCCCTATAGCTGTCATCCCATCTCCAGTTCCCATTCCCTCCATCATCATATAGAAGCTGTATGGCTGATGGTTAAGGGTTCCGACTCTGGAGCTGAGCTGCCTGGAGTCAAACTCCACCTCTGCCCCTTACTAGCTGATGACCTTGGACAGACTTCTTTAACTTCTTCATGTAGAAAATAGGGATGATAATATTATTACTTACATCACAGGGAAGTTGTGAAGATTCAATCATTGATATATATCAAGTGCTTAGAACAGTGCCTACCTGTAGTAAGGACTCAATAAGTCTCCTCTGAAATAGGTGAGGGAGATTAACAGGCAGAAACTTCCAGTCATAAGATAAATGAGTCAGGAGCGTGAAGTGTACATTGTGCAGAATACAGTCAATAATTATGTGATATCTTTGTATGGTTACAGATGGTAACTAGACTTATCATGGTGATCATTTGTGAAATGTATAGAAACAGCGAATGACTATGTTATATATCAGGAGCCAACACTGTTGTAGGTCAATTATGCTTTAAAAACAAACTAACTAATAGGAAAAGATCAGGTTTGTCATTACCAGAGGAGAGGGAGTGAGAATTGGATGAAGGTAGTCAAAAGGTAAAAGTTAGAAGATAAATAAATACTAGGGATGTAATCAACAACATGATAAATATAGTTAACACTGCTGTATGTTACATATGAAAGTTAAGAGAGCTAGTCCTAAGAGTTCTCATAACAAAGAAATTTTTTTCTATCTCTTTTATTTTGTATCTATATGAGATGATGGATCATGTGTGGATCATGACATACTGTGGAAAGCTCTTAGAGAGACGGGAATACCAGACCATCTTATCTGTCTCCTGAGAAACCTGTACGTGGGTCAAGAAGCAAGAGTTTGAACGCTGTATGGAACAACTGATTGGTTCAAGATTGAGAAAGGAGTACGACAGGGTTGTCTACTGTCACCCTGATCGTTTAATTTATATGCTGAGCACATCATGAGAAATGCCAGGCTGGATGAGTTGCAAGCTGAAATCAAGATAGGCGGGAGAAACATCAACAACCTCAGATAGGCAGATGGTACCACTCTAATGGCAGAAAGCGACGAGGAACTAAAGAACCTCTTGATGCAAGTGAAGGAGGAGAATGAAAGAGCTGGCTTAAGACTAAATATAAAAAAAAAACCTAAGATCATGGCATCAGGTCCCATTATTGCATGGCAAATAGAAGGGGAAAAGGTGGAAGTAGTGACAGATTTCCTTTTCTTGGGCTCTAAAGTCACTGTGGATGGTGACTGCAGCCATGAAATCAGAAGACTGCTGCTTCTTGGCAGGAAAGCTATGACAAACCTAGACAGTGTGTTGAAAAGCAGAGACATTACTCTGCCAACAAAGGTCGGCATAGTCAAGGCTATGGTCTTCCCAGTGGTCACATATGGTTGTGAGAGCTGGACTGTAAAGAAGGTAGAGCGCTGAAAAATTGATGCCTTCTAACTGTGGTGCTGGAGCAGACTCTTGACAGTCCCTTGGACAGCAAGGAGATCAAACCAGTCAATCTTAAGGGAAATCAACCCTGAATACTCACTGGAAAGACTGATGCTGAAGCTGAAGCTCCAGTGTTTTGGTCATCTGATGCAAACAGCCTACTCATTGGAAAAGTCCCTGATGCTGGGATAGATTGAAGGCAGAAGGGGAAGAGGGTGTCAGAAGATGAGATGGCTGGATGGCATCACCGAGGCAACGAACATGAACTTGGGCAAACTCCAGGAGATGGGGAGGGACAGGGAGGCCTGGTGCATTGCAGTCCACAGGGCCACAAAGAGTCGGACACAGCTGGGCAACTGAACAACAATGAGATGATGAATGTTCAATAAACTTATTGTGATAATCATTTCATGATGTCTATAAGCCAAATCATTATGCTGTACACCTTAAACTTATACAGTGTTGTATGTCAATTATCTCTCAAAAGTCTGGAGGGAAAAAAAGTCTACTTTATACCAAATATTGTCCTGGAAGGATGTGGATGTGAAAGGGAAGAGAAGAATTGAAAGGGAAAAGAAAGATCTCAGCTTTACTGGACAGATGGAACACAGGTCAAAAAGAGCAGTATCAAAGCTTTTTTTTTTTTTTTTAATTTTATGACATTAATTACACTTGGAAACAACCAAGGCCCATTAATGGGGGAATGGCTAAGGACATTGTAACATCTAGTAATGTTTAAGAAGAGGTTGGGAAAATTCCCATTTTATCATATTAGGTGAAAAAGTCAGCAGTAAAATTGCAAACATGATATGACTTTAACCATAGTCTGGAAAGAATAGAAAAAGAAATTCAAAGGAAATGCACTGAAATATTTACAGTGGTTACCTCTAGATGGTGCTATTTGGGTGTGGTTTAATTTTTCAAAAAATCTTTTTGAAATATCTAATAATGTGCATGAATTACTTGTATAATGGTAGGGTTGCAACCTTATTTTGTTGAAAATAAGAACGTTGCTTTTGGTTACAAATGACTAATAATGAACATCATTAGCCAGCAGAAAAATGCAAATGAAACCACAATGAGATAATCACTTCACACCCACAAGGATGGTTATAACCAAAACAACAGATAACAACAAGTGTTGATGAAGATGTGGAGAAATTGGAACTCCCATTACTAGCTGGTGGGAATGGAAAACGAGGTAGCCACTTGGAAAACAGTCTGGCAGTTCCTCAAAAGGTTAACATAGAGTTACCCACATTTCTACAACCCAGTATAAATGTGGTATACTCATACAGTGAACCGCAGCTGCTAAGACACTTCAATCATGTCTGACTCTGTGCGACCCAATGGACCGCAGCTGGCCAGGTTCCTCTGTCCATGGGATTCTCCAGGCAAGAATAATGGACTGGATTGTCATGCCCTCCTCCAGGGGATCTTCCTGACCCAGGGATAGAACCCACATCTCTAACATCTCCTGCAATAGCAGCCAGGTTCTTTGCCACTAGCACCACCTGGGAAGCCCACAGTGGACTATTACCTAGCAATAAAAAAAAAAGAGGTAGTATGATGCATTTTTATATTATAACTATATTTCATTATATATCATATTTTGAAAGTAATAAGGCCACCAACTACAAGTTTGAAAAGTAGGGTTGTGTAATTATAGCCGACTCCATATAGATGGCTTGAAGTTGCATTTCTGTGGCAACTCACTCCAGTATTCTTGCCTGGAGAATTCCATGGACAGGAGCCTGGCAAGTCACCATCCATGGGGTTGCAAAAAGTCATATATGACTGAGTGACTAACACTTTCTTATATACCAAGAAAACAATTTGGTCAATATCTAAGAATAAGGGGGAGATTATGGTGAGGGGAGAGGGGCTAAAGATACCAGGCATGACTTTTTTCTGATACAGCAACTCTTAGCACGCTGGTGTGCTTTCTTTCAGATTGTTTTCTCTGGTCTTTTTTTTTTTTTTACCAGCAATCATAATACATATTCACGATGAACCCTAATTTTTTTACTTAACCTTTCAGTAGTCATTTTCCATGCTGTTACACAGACTTTTTGACCATTATTTTTAATGATTGTATGATGTTATGGGCTTCCCCAGTGGCTCAGACCTGTAAAGAATCTGCCTGCAATGCAGAAGACCAAGGTTCAATCCCTGGGTCAGGAAGATACCCTAGAAAAGGGAATGGCAACCCACTCCAGATTCTTGCCTGGAGAATCCCATGGACAGAGAAGCCTGGTGGGCTACACTCCATGAAGTTGCAAAGAGTTGGACACAACTGAGCAACTAACACACACACACATAATGTTACATATACTACCTGGTGGTTCAGTGGCAAAGAATCCGCCTGCCGATGCAGGAGACAGGTTCAATCTCTGGGTCAGGAAGATCCCCTGGAGAAGGAAATGGCAATCCACTCTAGTATTCTTGCCAGGGAAATCCTGTGGACAGAAGAGCTGGTGGGCTACAGTCCATGGGGTTGCAAAAGAGTTGGATGACTTAGCGACATAATAACGATAACAACATTACATAGAGCAAACCACAACTTACTTAACTCATTCCCGATTAGATGTTGAAGTTGCTTCCAACTTTTTATTGTAATGAACAATGTTTATAATTAACATCTTTGTTCATGTTTTCCATCATATTTTGGACTACAATTGACTGTTGAACAAAACAGATTTGAATCGCACAGGTGCACTGAAATGCAGATTTTTTTCAGTAGTAAATGAATTCTTTCATGAAGAACTGCAGGGATGAACCATGAGCAGGAAGGGAGGACTATAAGTTAGATGTGCATCTTCTACTGCTCAGAGGGTCAGCACCTCTAAACCTCCCTGCATCCTGGATCATAATATCTTTATTGTTCTTGAGAAACAGTATGAAGTAATTTCCTTTCTTCCTGATTCCTAATGAGGTTGAGTATCTCTCTCTTTTTTACAGTATCCCAATGAACCTTTCATGTAGTACCTATTGTGCGCTAAGTGGTTCTTTCCACCGAACCTGTTGTTGGAAGGTAATTGAAGCCATAGAAAGGTTGATGAGGGCCTGAGCTAGGCCAGTGGTAGTGGGAAAGGAGGAGATGGGGATGAATTCAAGAGACTTTAGGCAAAGACTAATACCCTCTGTAGGATGAAGTACCAGTTGAATGAAGGGTAACGGAGAGGGAAGATAACTGACTCAGACTTGACAAGCCTAGAAGTTTGGTCATAACATAAGAGAACCCAGAAAAGAAGCAGGTTCAATTCAATCTGGGGTATGTAGATTCTGAGACGCCCACGGATGTCCAAGTGGTGACTGGTGTCATGGATGCTGTGGTACCTTGCCCAGATCCCTGTTTCAGGGCTGAAATGCTTGTTCCGCCATTTCTGGATGTGTTGGGGGCTGAGGGTTCTCAGCTGAGTCTCTTTCTGTATTTGTCCTCAGCTGAAAAGAGCCACCTGGCCCAAGGTCAGACTGCCTTCCCCGGCAGCCGACATCAATGACTTACCAGTGTGGAGATACAAAGACCAGCACCTTTGCTCAAGGCCAGGACCACATTCCAGAGCTCATGGTAGGACTGGTTGCAGCTTTTTTAAATGAATTAATTAGTTATTTTTTGTTGTGTTGGGTCTTTGTTGCTGCATGGAGTTTTCTCTACTTGCAGTGAGTGGGGGCTACTGTCTAATTGTTGTGCACGGGCTTCTCATTATGATGGCTTCTCTTGTTGTGGTGCACAGGCTCTAGGGATGTCGGCTACACACAGGAACTGTGGCACACAGGCTTAGTTGCCCCAAGGCATGTGGAATCTTCCTGGACCAGGGAGCATTAGTGCTGGAGCATAATGCTCTGATTAGCGTTAGCATTAGGGCAATCCCCTGCATTAGCAGGTGGATTTTAACCACTGGACCACCAGGGAAGTCCTGTAGCTTTTGTTTTGACCATTTAGTTCTTTCATCTGCCCAACTCTCTTTCCTCCCCTGCCCTACTGATGTTCACACCCAAGAATTCTCCCCAATTCACTTCCTGCTTGCAGATCTCCAACTCAGACTCTGTCTTCAGGGAACAAACTTTAGACAGTTGGAAATACCTATCTGGCTTGGGAAGAAAATTTGTTCAAGGGATGGAGATTTGGGGACCATTAGTTATAGTGAGGATGGTGGATGTGGGGCAGTGGGCAAGATGATGGGAGATGAGGGGCCAGAGAGCAGAGACTTCATCTTAAGGAATAAAGGCCTACATGGAAGGGGTGGAAAACGAATAGACAGAGAAGGGAGCAGAGGCATGACCATGTAGGGTTGAGACTGGTCTTTTCTAAAGGGGCCACCAGTCTGAGCCTTTCCAGGGTGACTGAGCCCAGACCGCTTTTGATTATTTTCCCCAAAGGTTTATTTATTTTTTTGGCCATGACATGCAGTTTGTGGGATCTCAGTTCCCCACTAGAGATTGAACCTGGGGCCACGGCAATAAAAGCATAAAGTCCTAACCACTAGGCCACCAGGGAACTCCCACAATATGATCATTATAAATACCTCCATTAATTACTTATTTTAACAGTGATATGAAAAAACTCAATCTATATATAATCTCACTGGAAACAAAATTAAAAGTACAAAATTTAGGCCCTTCATGAATATGAAGCCTGCTCCAAAAGTCTTTCCAGGTCACTGGTTTTCCTACCTCTCCCTGTAGCAAGCCCAACAATCACTGACCTGATCAGAATTTGGAAAATAAAACCAGAAAAGAGCAAATGTTGGTGAGGATGTATAGAAATGAGATCCTCTGTATATCACTGATGGGAATACAAAATGGTACAGCTGCCATAGAACATGATATGGCAATTCCTCAAAAAAAAAAAAAAGTAGCATTACCGTATGATTCAGAAAAATGTTGCCTCTGGGTAAATTCCTCAAAAAATTGAAAGCAGGGTCTCAAAGATGTTTATAGCAGTGATACTCACAGTAATCAAAAGGTGGAAGCAATTCAAGTGTCCATCAATGGCTGAATGGATAAACAATATGGTCTATACATACAATGGATACATTTTGAATATATCAGCAATGAATGTAATTCAGCATAAAGAAGAAAGAAATTTTGATACATGCAAAAACACGGAGGAAAGCAGAGAACAGTTTGCTAAGAGAAATAAGCTAGTCACTAAAAGGCAAATATGATTCCTCTTATATTAGATAATATAGAATAACTAAATTCAGAAAGACAGAAGTAGAATGGTGGTTGGCAGGGCCCAAGGAGCAAGAGGAATGGGGAGTTAATGTGTAGTGCGTAGGGGGTTTCAGTTTTTCAAGATGAAAAGAGAGTTCTAGAGATGGACAGTGGTTTTAGTTATATAACAATTAATGTATTTAATGCCACAGAACTGTACACTAAAAAGTGATTAAGATAAAAAATGATGAAGATGGTAAATTTTATGTTATTATTATTATTATTATTTTGGCCTCACTGTGTGGCCAATCAGGGATCAAACCCAGGCCCTTGGTAGTGAGAGCATGAAGTCCCAACCACTGAAGCGCTGGGGATTTCTTATGTTATATGTATTTTACCACACACGCACAAACAAACCAAAAATGATTGCCACAATTTCCACTCTTGTGAGAGTGCATCCATTCCTGACTTGCCTGGACCAATCAGACCTAAGTGACTTTGAGTAATCCACACTCAACAGCATTGCAAGCTGCAAGCAAGCACACACAGTACATCTGCCATCTGAGCTTAGGAACCAAAAAATGTTATAGGTGAAAAAAAAAATGTTATAGGTGATCTGGCACTTTATAAGTCATGTTTGAAAAATGAATTACTTGTAGCTGATAACTAACAAAATAATTAGCTTATACACACTACCAAAAACAAGTTTGCAAATAACAAGAGTGGACAACTTGAATCAGGTGTTACAAAAACTCAAGTTCTGATTTTGGAAGGATTAGCCTCTTTGACTTGGATAATCAGTGACTTTTGGGAAAAACAAGAGAGAGAAGAACCTGAATTGGTGTCAGTGGACTTAACAGCCAGTGGTGACTGGAAGAAAGTACAAAGATAGTTATATGATCATCATGGTGGTGGTTTAGTCTCTAAGTCATGTCTGATTCCTGTGACTCCATGGACTGTAGCCTCCCAGGCTCCTCTGTCTGTGGGATTTTCCAGGCAAGAATACTGGAGTGGGTTGCAATTATGTGAATGGTACCTTAGAGTTGTACAGTCTACAACCTGTACAACCACACTAAACTCCCTGAGTGGCCAGCAGTGAGTTAGAGGAACATGTAAACACCTCCCAGAGTGCTCAGAAATACAAGAGAGAGGGGATGGACTTCTGTGATTACCCAGGATAGGGGCCAAGAGTTTTGTTATTTGAAGATAGCCTCACAGGTTTACATGAGGGAGTCTCCAGCTGATGTGTGGCCAGATGTATATTTGCTGGTGTGTGTGCGTTTGTGAAGCAAAGGCAAATGTTTATTTGTTGGACCCCTCCATAGTAGGCGAGAGCAGAGGGCAAGGCTTTGTCCCTAGGACCAGGAACTGTGTGTGACACCCTCGGCTGTTAGAATGGTGTTTGTGCAACTCTCATAGATTAGGGAGTTGTACAACGGTGTACAACACTCTTCCACAACAGATGTGAATGACTGTGGGCTGCGAGGGTTGGAACTGGATCCTGAGAAGCTGACCTCAGAGGCAGATGATCTCTGCCCTCTTGCAGTGGTTTAGCTTGGTCCTGTCCCCACTGTCCCGGTTTCAGGAGGAGTTAAGGGCTGCAGTCAGGCCTCCCCCGAGGGGCTGAGCCGGGGTCCAGAGGCCTGCGTTCTGGCCAAATGCCTGCTCTAGTGCTGAGAGCAGCCAGCTCAGCACCAGCCAGCCGCCCGGCCTGGTTCTCGGTTCTCTAAGCCCTCCCCCACCCCACCTCAGCTCTCCAGAGACCTGTCTCTCTAGGTCTCTCCCAGGCAGGTGCATAGACTGGCGACAGCCAGGGGAGAAAGCAGCCCCATCCCCTCCCCATGACCCTATTTGCCCCCTTTTACAGCCTCTTTCCCAGGGGGTCCTTTGTGGAAATGGAGTGAGAATAGAGTCAGCCTCTGGCTCTTTATTAAAGATGTGTGTGTGTGTGTGTGTGTGTGTGTGTGTGGAAGGAGAGGGAGAGAAGGATGCTGAAAAATGAACGTGTCCCTTTTCCAATTTCCCCACAGCTCCCACCTCCCAGCCCTACTCAACTGTGCAGGTGGACCTCGGGCTCGTCATTAAGTCTCATCTCCGACACCTCAGCAGCTTCCACGCCGAGGGCACCTCTGTCCCCCCTTCCCCTCCCCCCGCCCCATTTCAGCTGCATCTGCCGTCCAGCGTCCCTGAAGCTGCTCCCTCCCACCCCAGTGCTGGCCCTGAGAACCAGCCCTTCAGAAAGTAGCCCCCCAGTCCCACTCCAGTTTTGGCGCTGAGCTCCTAGAGAACAGGAGGAGATAGAGGAGGGAAAAAGAGGTGTGCAGAGAGTATAACTGAGTCTAGAAAGATCAAGTTTAGGGAGGAGACAGTCTGTCTGTCCCGCTATTTTATACTCATCTACTCTCTCAGCCACTTGCCCATCATCCTGTCTCTCTCTCTCTGTGTTTTTCTTTGATCTATTATTTTTCATTCATCCATTAATTCTTCATTTACTGATCAAACCCCAGTCAAACAGAACTGCAAAACAACTTACACACAAAAAAAATTTCCGAGCTCTGGTTTTGGGAACTTCAACTTCCAGCTATTATTTATAATAATAATAATTCTTGTTTCCATTCTCTGTCCAGGGATGGTTTATACCATCTGCTTGCCTAATAGCCACACCAGGCTGCCCACTGAGAATTGTGGGAGGGATTCCCATGGCCTCTCTGCTCTTGAGGGGCCCTCAGTGATGCTTCCTTTCCTACTCCCACACCATCCACATGCTCAGACCTTCCCCACTTTGCTCCCCTAAGCTCCTACCTATTCTGCTCCTCCTCATCGCCAGACACCCCCCCCCCCCCCCCCTCCAAATGATCTTTGTGCTCTCCTCATCCTTTTTTCCCTCTGGATTCTGATTTCTCCTTCCAGGTAAGGCCACCAACTTTGGATTTGACCCCTGCCTTCTCTAGCCTGTATGGGCTTCTTTCTTTCCTGCATCTGCCATCTCTTCTGCTTCCACCATCACAAACACCTTCCCTACTCCCCCTCGTCCCACCCCTACCAGCCCAGTCTCCTCTCTGCAAAGCCCCATTTCAGAAGGCCGACTTCTTTTCTCCCTCTCTCCATGCCTCCCTTTCACTTCCTGCACGCCGTGAAGATGCTTCAGTAATGATCGATTCTTTGCTACCCTGCGGACTGGAGCCTGCCAGGCTCCTCTGTCCATGGGATTCTCTAGGCGAGAATACTGGAGTGGGGTGGCCATTTTCTCCTCCGGGAGATCTTCCCAACCCAAGGATTGAACTCGCATCTCCGGTCTCCTAGTACTGGCACGTGCTAAGTAGCTTCAGGCGTGTCCGACTCTGCGCGACACTGTGGACTGTAACCCACCAGGCTCCTCTGTCCATAGGATTCTTCAGTCAAGAATACTGAAGTGGATTGCCATGCGCTCCTCCAAGGGATCTTCCCGATCTAGGGATCAAACCTGCATCTCCTGCATTGGCAGGCGGGTTCTTTACCACTAGCGCCACCTGTTGGCAGGCGGGTTCTTTGCCACTAGCGCCACCTTTCGCTTCTTCAGTTCAGTTCAGTTCAGCCGCTCAGTCGTGTCCGACTCTGCGACCCCATGAATCGCAGCACGCCAGGCCTCCCTGTCCATCACCAACTCCCGGAGTGTACAATTAATTAGGATTTTGTCTCTCTGTATTCCATGAAATGGTTCTCACTAGGGTAATCAATGAACTTTATGTCTTCAAATTTAATGGTTTTCATTCAGCTCTTATTTCATTTGTCTACAATGCAATATTTAATATAATACACTTGATTCCCTTTCTTGAAACCTGTTTCTCTATTGTCTTTGAGACATCTTTGTCTCTATCTCTTATACATTTGTAATAATGTCTTCCTAGCATTTGTACTTAATAAGTCAAATTGAGCTGGCATTTTGCTCTAAAAATATAAAAATGTGGGATAGGAGACTTCAGGTTTTTCCTTCCAATTATAAAAAAGTGTGTAGCTGAGCTTGAAAGCAGCAAAGATAAATTTTCAAATATGAAAACAACACTACAAAGTACTTCTGTGATGAGTTGGAGTCAGAGTTTTGTTGCCCATGAAGATGTTGAAATCTAGGCTTTGGGGCTGGATTTACAACATTAGATGTTGGGGCAAGAGTCAAGACCAGAGGCTAGGATTGGGCTCTCTGCATAAAGTTGAGGGAAGGAAAGAGCTATTTTGTCTGGTAATTTGGGTTTACAGAGCTCTACCTGCCCATTGCCTGGAGGATACGGACAGAAGTGGAAATGGGCCACTTAGTCCAGCTTAGGAGAAATATTCATGTCAATTGTGAGAAATCTGAAACCCTGGCCTGAGCAATATGTGCTTCCAGGACTAAAATTCTGCATTAACTTCCTAATACAGAAACTCTAATGTCAAAATAGCCTCAGCCTAAGGAAAAAATTGGTCCAGATCCAATGGACCACAGTGGTCATGGGCAATCCTCAAGGTAGTGCATAACCCAGGTTGTTTATAGACACCAACGGGAGAAAATGTCCCAGAAGATGTCAGAAATAAAAATCACGAAGCAGCTAAGGGAATCAAATATCGTAAGAGGCAGTCTCAGATACTTCCTGCTCAGTTGCTCAGTCGTGTCCAACTCTTTGCAACCCCTGGACTGTAGCCTGCCAGGCTCCTCTGTCCATGGAATTTTCCAGGCAAGAATACTGGAGCAGGTTGCCATTTCCTATGCCAGAGGATCTTCCTGACCCAGGGATCTGATTCACATCTCCTGCTTGACAGGCAGATTCTTTACCATTGTGCCACTTGGAAAGCCCAATATATACACTGTTGTGTACAAATTAGATAACTAGTGAGAACTGATTATACAGCACAGGGGACTCGACTCAGCGCTCTGTGGGGACCTAAACGGGAAGGAAATCCACAAAAGAGGGGATGAATGTATATGTGTAGCTGATTCACTTTGATGTCCAGCAGCAACTAACGTGACACTGTAAAGCAGCTATACTCCACCAAAAAAAGAGAGAGAGAGAGGGAGGGGATCTGCAAAGCAGAGATAATAGAATAATCAAATAGGATTTTTAAATGCTCAAAGAGAGAAAGAAGCTAAAATATATGAAGTGTAAGTAAGACATTATTTAAAAATTAACTGTCAATTTTAAATAAGTTCTAAAACTAGAAATTGTAGTCTTTGAAAAAAATAATTCAGTAGATGAGTTAAACAGTTGGCTAGATATAACTGAAGAGAGAATTGTTGAATTCTAACACATAACACATAAATCAGTGGGGGATAAAAAAAAACAACAAGATTTAGGATAACAAAATAAGTATCTGGAAAAAAAAGTTAAAAGACTCAGATAATAGGATGGTAAGCTTCAAAATACATCTAATAGGAATTCCAGAAGGAGAGGACAGAGAGAATGAGGGAAAGACAGTATCGGGAGAGATAATGGCTAATAATTCTCAGAATTGGATGAATGGTATGAATGATCAGATTGAAGTTAAATATTGTGTCTGAAGCAAGACAAATGAATAGAATTGCACCCAATACTTCACAGTGTAACTAGAGAACATGAAGGAAAAATAGAAAATCTTAAAAGCTACCAAAAAGAGAAGATAAGATCTATCAGAAGGAATGGCAACTAGACCAACAGTAGACTTTTCAACAGGGTTTCCCTGGTGGCTCAGATGGTAAAGAATCTGCCTGCAATGTGGGAGACCCAGGTTCGATCCCTGGGTCAGGAAGATCCCCTGAAGAAGGGCGTGGCTACCCATTCCAGTATTCCTGCCTGGAGAATTCCATGAACAGAGGAGACTGGTGGTCTATAGTCCATGGGGTCACAAAGAATCAGACACGACTAAGCGACTAACACAAACTTCTCAACAGCAACAGTAGATGCTAGAAGGCAATGGAATAATATAAAAATGCTAAGAGAAAATGACTGTCTACTTAGAGTTCCATAGCTGGCTGACCCATCACAAAAAGGTGAGAGCAAAATAAAGTTATTTCAGTCACATGAAGACAAAAACAGCTCTTGCTAAAATTATCAAAGGATATTCATTAGCAAGAAAGACATTAGATCCAGAAAGAAAGTGTAGGATGTAAGAAACAATAAAGTTAAAAATGCTTCCAAATATTTAAAAAAATTTCTTTCATCTCTTGACAAACTATTCCTTTATTTACCGCTTAAATATTGTTCAGTTCAGTTCAGTTCAGCCCAACTCTTTGCGATCCCATGGACTGCAGTACGCCTGGCTTCCCTGTCCATCACCAACTCCTGGACCTTACTCAAACTCAGTCCACTGAGTCGGTGATGCCATCCAATCATCTCATCCTCTGTCGTCCCCTTCTACTCCCGCCTTCAAATATTGTGGTCCCTTCTAATTCTGTCTCCTTCTTCATCATCTTCTTTTTTGATTTTACTTGGAAAGTCATATCCACACAAATGGTTTCAACTATCATCTATAAACTGATGCTTCAAAGGGCTTTATTTCTATTCTTGACCTGGACCCATATATACAACTGTCTGAAGGAATCTCTATTTGCATGTCCCAAAGACTCCTTTAGTGCACCATGCTCAAACAGAATTCACTACCATCTCCAAACCTGCTCCTCCTCCAGGTTCCTTCTCATAATAACTGGCACCAGTATCTGCTCAGGGGCCCAAGCTACATATCTGGACATCATGCTCAATTCCCTGTCCCTAAATCCAATAGGTTACTTACTTATAAAATGTTTTTTATTTTTTATTACTATTATTTCTTAGTTTTAGGTGTTTTATGTTTTCTTTTATTTATTTTTAATTGGAGTATAATTGCTTTACAATGTCATGTTGGTTTTTGCCACACATCAACATGATTCATCCATAGATATACATCCATAGGTATACATCCTTAGGCATACATATGTCTCCTCCTTCTTGAACAAAATGTTTTTTAAATCCATCTTTCTTTTCCCAAATCATTCTTTGATTCAGGCCACCATCTTCTTCAGCTTTGATTGTAAAGGCAAGTAAACTTTTATTTGTAAGCCTTGACTTTAAAAAAGGCAAAACAATTGGCATAGTGCCTGGCATAGAGTAACTATTTCATAAATGATAGGTATTGATTTTTTTTAACTAAATGATTATAAACACTTTATGAAGTAGGTCTTACTATTCTGCTTTTTGAGTTAAGAGAGCTGATGCTCATGGAAGCTAATGTCACTAACCTCAAGTCACACAGCTTTCTGATTCAAGACTTCAAGCACTTAACCACTGTGCTACACTGCTTCACTTACTGACAGCTATTGTAATCAGAGGTGTCTAATTCTCCCAAAAGACCAAGAGCTGTTCAAGGTCAGGGACTGGACTGGAATTGTTTCTATGTTATCAGTAAATATTTGCTGCATTGAATCTGTTTGAGAGCTTTAAGGATAGAGTTGATACTGGGTGGGTGCCCACAAGGATTAATAGAATTAGTGAAGAAACTGGCAGGAAAGGCAGTGCTTGTGGGCAAGAGGTAGATCTGTGGGTTTATAGAAAGAGGAACTTGATGAGTGGGGCACCTGAAGGGCACTGCCTGTGAGTTTGAGCCTCTGACCCTGGAGCTGTTCCTCCTTGGATGGTCTGTCTGGTTTTTTCTGGGCGGGGGTGGGGGTGGGGCGGTGGTTTGGGCAGAGTAGGGATGCAGGGGGACTATGGTATTACTGAAGAGGCCAATTGCAAGCATCCACATTCTTCACTGGATCTCTGGATAGAGAAGAGAGAAATTTAGAGTTCATCTCTAAGGGAGATTTTTTTAAAAGCCTGATTAAAGCCAGGTAAACAGCGTCAGTTTCTTGGTTTTGACAGATACAGCATGGCAATATAAAATGTAATAATGGGGAAAGTGAGTAAGGGGTATACAGGAATGCCCAGTACTATCTTCTGTAACTGTTTTTGTAATTCTATAGTTATTAAAAATAATGTTTGTTAAAAAAACAGAAAGGCAAGATATAGCTGAAACCATGGCCGGAATCCCAGAAAAGTGCATCCTTTGAACAAAGAGAGGAAAACTTCTCTTGCCCTTGGACAGCTACCTTGCTACTTTGCACTTCATCTATGTTATGGAGAAATATTCTTTTGCAGTGTACCTGCTGGGAATATGGTGATAATGAAATGAGAGAAATGACAGGAAGGAGGTCAGGACCCCAGAGCAGTGAGATTCAGGACCAGGCTGTAGGTTCCATAGAGAAGCAAGCCCAAACCCTGGGCAGAGGCAGTGGTGAGAATGGGTTCAGTTCTTCGCAATACAGAGTATACAGAAGCAGGCTGACTCAAGACCCCTGCCCTGGGAGATAAGGCAGTGATCAGCTTGATGGGGCAGGTCCTGGCAAAGACTAATACTTCCTCACAGATGATGCCCTGAACTCCTAGGCTGTGGATGACTTATCTCTGACTCATTCTGGCTTCTGGATCTCCTAGAGACATGGACAGTTAAGAGGAGGTTGAGGGACTTCCCTTGTGGTCCAGTGGTTAAGAATCTGCCTGGCAATACAGGAGACCCTAGAGACTTGGGTTCGACCCCTGGGTCGGGAAGATTCCCTTTAGGAGGAAATGGCAACCCAGTCCAATATTCTTGCCTGGAAAATTCCATGGTCAGAGGAGCCTGGCTGGCTACTTTTAAGAGTTGGAGTTGTAAAGAGTCGGACACGACTGAGCACATACATACGTGCCCTAGAGCAACTAAGCCCATGCACACCACAACTCAAGACCCCACGGGCTGCGACTAAAGCTCCGCAGTATGCGATGAAGATCTCAAGTGCAGCAAGTAAGACCTGATGCAGCCAAATAAATATTTTTTAAAAAAAACTGTGCTTCTACTGCAAAAAGCATGGGCTTGATCTTTGGTGGAGGAACTAAGATCCCGCATGCTGCACAGTGTGGCCAAAAAATTTTTAAAAAAAGAGAGAGAAAGAATGGAAGTTGAGTGGTCAGAGTCCAGTAAGAGTGGTATCCCAGGTTCCGGCCCCAGAGGACAGGTCTTCCCTTTCCCATCCATGGAGGTAGGCAGGTGGGAGACAGCTCATGGCCAGAGGGACAAAGTGGCAACTTCGGGCTGAGAATATGAGTGAAGCTAGGTTCTGACAGGTAGAGGCTGAGCATTTGTGTATGCCTGGGCCCTCCTTTGTTTTAATTACCTGCTGACACGGTTTGTGCGTGCTCTCCCTTTGTGCTATTTTAATTAAAGGGATCTCCTCCGAGCAAAGCAGCTGCTGTGTAAGTTGTCAACCCATCAGCACACACAGGATGGGTGCCATGGAGACATTAAGTGTGGGAACTACCAATGGGCTCCCCATCTCCTTGGCACATTTGCACCTCCCTCCAAACCCACCTTAGTAATTACGGGCAGAAGAATGTCGAGATGGAGAACTTGACTTTGGGTTCAGACAGGCTTACGTTTGAACTTTGACTCTGCCACTCTGCCACTAATTCACTATGAGAATCTGTGCAAACCATTTAACCTTCTAAATCTTGTTTCCTCCTCTGCAAAATGAGACTAGTAACATTGGGTTGGCCAAAAAGTTCGTTCAGGTTTTCATGTAAGACATTACAGAAAAACTTGAACCAACTTTTTGTCCAGCCCAATGCTTTTTCTTTTTTGACACACAAGGATTGTTAGATAATATATGTTACATGCTTCATCTAGTACTGCTAGTGCCCAATAACTGTGACTTGTTACTAAGTCTGCATTCCTGGTCAGCGTAGGATTCCCTCCAGGCCCTTTGTAAGTTCACTACAGCCAGAGAACCTCTAACTAAAACATACACAACGGGAATCCTATAGCTCTTCTTGAGTTTCTGTTTTCCTGTGTAGCATTTTCTATTGTATTATTCTAGGGGCTTCTGAGGTGGCCCTAGTGGTAAAAAAAAAATGCCGCCAGCCAGTGCAGGATAGGTAGGAGACGTGGGTTCAGTCCCAGGGTTGGGACGATCCCCTGGAGGACGGCATGGCAACCCGCTTCAGTATTCTTGCCTGGAGAAGCCCATGGACAGAGGAACCTGGCGGGCTACAGTCCACGGGGTTGCATGGAGCCAGACACGACTGAAACGGCTTAGCACACACACACGCACATTGTCATTCTTTGTTCAGTGAATTCTTGTTTTCTCAGTAACTTTGACTCTCATTAAATCATTAGGACCCTGCAGTTCTTTCCCCTCTTTCTTCCCTTCCCTAGAGGATTCTTGGGTGGACTGAGCATTCTTCTTGAGGTTCTTAAAGTTTACAAGTGGCCACCCTCACTGAATAAATGAATAAATGGATGGATGGGGAGGGGGTTTAAGGGAGAAACTGATGGCTGAGTTGAGCCCAGACGGACAGTACTTAGATAAAGAGAGGAAGTGAGTGTAGGGGAGGGTGTTCTAGGCAGAGAGAGTACCATGCTTAAATGCCCAAAGATATTTAAATGCCCTAATCTTGCTGTATTTGAGGAAGTTAAAACAGTTCAGCTGAACAGAGAGAGCATGTAGAAGGCAAAGGGGTAGGTTTGAGAGAAGAGGTACAGGTGAGGGTGGGATCCGAGCAGAGGACCCCCTTAAGCACTCTTTCAGAATTTGGGTTTTTATCTTTATGGACGAGGAGAAGCCAACGAATAATTTTATGCAGCATAAGAAAACAGTCAGATTTTTGGACTTTCCTGGTGGTCTAGTGGTTAAGAATCTGGCTTGCAATGCAAGGGACAGTGGTTCAATCCCCGATTAGGGGACTAAGATCCCACATGCTGCAGAGCAACTACGTCTGGGTCACAACTACTGAAGCCCACAAGCCAAAACTAAAGAGCCACGATGAAAAATCCCACAGGACTCAGTGAAGATCCCACGTGCTGCACCTAAGACCTGATACAGCTGTCTACTACAAAGGACAGTCACAACCTGAAAGTAGAGAGTTATTTATTTGGTGGGAAAGTTTAGGCCTCTGAGCGTGGGAGACAGCATCTCAGTAGCTCTGAGGAAACTGCTCCAAGGAGGCAGGAGGGGAAGTCAGGCAACAAAGAGAGCAGGCAGTCTGAACATCAAAGATCGGGGATCAGGTTAAGGAATTGAGCAGTCTGTGTTTGGGAAGATGCAGGCCTCTGGGCTCACTGAATTCATTTCTTTCACACGCACCTCAGCTACCTGGGCCAGTCCTATTTCCCTGTTCGCTTTGCTTCCTGCATCTCCCCAGCTCCTCAGCAATCACAGTGTGGGGGTGGCAGCATCCGCTGGATCCCAGTTTTGGGAGCCCTTCTTCACATTTGGAGGCCAGAAATCGCAGATGGCTGTGACATTTCTTGTTTATTGATATGGCAGGAGATATTTTCATCTCACACAGCCAAATTAATTAATTAATTAATATAATTTTTAAAAGGATATAGTCGGATTTGGGCTTCCCGGTGGCTTAGCAGTAAAGAACTTGCCTGTCAATGCAGGAAACATAAGAAATGTGGGTTCGATCCCTGGGTTGAGAAGATTCCCTGGAGGAAGGCATGGCAACCCATTCCAGTATTCTTGCCTGGAGAATCCTATGGACAGAGGAGCCTGGTGGGCTAGAGTCCATAGGGTCGCAGAGTCGGACACGACTGAAGTTACTTAGCTTGCACGCACGCATATTCAGATTTTCATTTTAAAAAGATCACTTAAGGAGTTCCCTGGTGGCCTAGTGGTTAGGATTCTGGGTTTTCAGTGCTGTGGCCAGGGGTTCAATCCTTAGTTGGAGAACAGAGATCCTGTAAGTTTAAGTTAGAACAGATCAGAGTGAGCCCAGAATACCTGTTAGGGAGGTATTGTTTGAATTTAGACTAAAGCTGAAAGACTTATTTGGGAAGAAAAGTGGAGTCCTTTTAGAAATCTTTAGGAGGTAGAAGCTACAGAATTAATATTGATCATATATGGGAAGTTTAAGAATAGAGGAAAAAGAGGCCAATAATGAGTGGTCAGAGAGATAAGAAGATGATGAAAGAGAGTCAATACTTGCAAAGAGAGATGACTGGGGAGAGAGCATTTCAAGAATTAGAGAAGGTCAACAATATCCCATGTTGCCAAAAGGTCCCAACTATAGGCACTGGGAACTGGACACTGGGTCTAACTCAAAAGCAATGGTTGGTGGCCCTGTTGGGCAGCTGTTTGTGGGTGGAAACTGAGATCTTATGCAAAAGACAGCAGTGATTTGGGGAATGTAGCGGTGTAGAGAGGAAGAGAAGTGAGTGGAGACAATTCAAGAAAATTGGTAATGCACAAGAGAGAGACAGGGTGGCACATAGAAGAAAATACTGTATAGAAGAATAACTTATTTCTTAGGATGGAAGAAATGTGAGTATATTTCTATATGAAGAGAAGAATCAAGTAAAGAGCAAGGGACTGAAGATGCAGGAGATGGGGGGACAGTTGATGGAGAAAGTTTCTGGAAGAGGTGGGAGGGGGATATAGAGCATCAGTTAGCAATTAGCTGTGGACACTGCTGAGAAGGGAGAAGGTAAGGATGAGAACAAATGTGAGTAGGTTTCTACTGGCAGGGGTTTAGGAAGTTAAAGTTTTATTTCTGATAGTCCCTCGTCTATTTGTGTTCTCTGCAAAGAAAGAGGTAAAATGATGTTCTGAGTGTGAAGCCAGGGGCTGGTGGAGATGCGGACAAGAGGGTTGAAGCAGCTGTTATGGAGAATGACTGGGAACTGACTCAGGGCTTGTGAAAGGCCTGTGCAAGGCTGAGGCCCAGATGACAGCATACCAAATGTGTACTCCCAGGACAAAGTCCTTCCTCTCCCCAAACTCAATGTTTCCATTACCCACATGGGGACCCACTACATACCGCTCACTTGCAGGATGTGCAGTAGTGAAACCAGGAAAGGAAAAAGGGGCCTGGGGCAGCTGAGTTTGTGCAGATGTCCTATGAAATGGTTTTTTTTTTTTTTTTTTTAAGTTTCTATTTATTTGTCTGCATCAGGTCTTAGTTGCAGCAGGTAGGACCTTGCGTTATGGGTATGGACTGTCTAGTCACAGCATGCAGGCTTAGTTCCTCTGCAGCACGTGGGATCTAGTTCCCTGACCAGAAATCGAACTTGCATCTCCTGCATTGCAAGGTGATTCTTAACTACTGGACCACCAGGGAAGTCCCCCTATGAGATGTTTTTGATGACCATGGCATTGGCCTGAGGGCTGAAGGCTCTCTGAGGACAGGAACTGTGGTTCAGAGGATCCTCAGCTTCTGTTCAAGGACATGGGAGTGCGAACCCTTGGGCATCTGGAGAGAGACAGACAAGGAAGGAGAGGAGAGAGGTCTGCTTCTGTCTCTCTGCCTCCCTGCCTTGGCTCCAGACAGATTGATTCTCTACTGATAGCAATGTCTTGGAGCAAAGCAGCAGATTGGTGAAATCATTTCCTAACTAAGAAGTCCTCCTTTGGCTCTTGAATGTTGAGTGAACTCAACCCTCTTCAGGCTGGAGGGTTCCTTCTTTCAGCAGACATGTGTGCCTCTGTGTGTGTGGACTTGCACACATGTGAGCCTAAGTGGGCGTATATGAATGAGTTTGTCTGTGATACCGTGCTTGTTTGTGATAATGTGCTTATGAACTTGGGTGTATGTCAGCTGTAGGGCAATGTGGTAGACTGTGTGTGTGAGCCCAGATATATCTGTGTAGGCCTAAGGGGGAGTGTGTGAGTGTGTCTTAGTGGATTCGTGGACCCATGTGAGCATACACGCCATTGCTAAACAGGGTGAACTTACGAGCCTGTGTGTGCAAGTCTGATACATGAGAACCTCAGCGTGTCTTCATGGACTTATGTATGCATATGAGCTTGTTTCTCAATAATAATAATTCTAATAGGGCTTTCCAGGTGGGAAGTCACTAGTGGTAAAGAATCTGCCTGCCAATGCATGATGCAAGAGACGCTAGTTTGATCTCTGGATTGGGAAGATGCCCCAGAGTAGGAAACGGCAACCCAAACAAGTATTCTTGTTTGGAAAATTCCATGGACAGAGGAGCCCGGTGGGCTACAGTCCATGGGGCTGCAAAGAGTTGGACAAGACTGAGCAGCCGCACACACACACACAAACAATAATTGTATTATTCATAGTTTTATAGCACATTTTCTTGATCCTCACAAACTTGTGAAGAACATAAAATGGAATATCCAACCAAAGTCCCAGATACATTAGTTATGTCTATTGTGTACCAGGCTTCCCAGGTGTAAAGAGGAGCCTGGCAGGCTACAGTCCATGGTGCTGCAAAGAGTAAGACATGATTGAGGCAAATGAGCACGCATGCACCGTGTACTAGAAGTGTGTTGGAAAGGTGTATGTAAGTCTGAGTGTGGGAGTGAGGGTGTCTGTGGTCAGCCACACGTGTAGCCATGTGTAGCCATGGACACAACCACACCCTTTCACAGACTTGACACGACTGCATCTGTTCATGTCAAAGAACAAAGGGGTACCCTCTTGTCAGCGTGGGTGGAGCTTGGATTGGTCTGGATTCTGTCATTGCACACAAAGGGTTGGCGGGGGATGTTCATAGGAAGTCTGGACATATCTGGCCCTAGGTCAGTCCTTTACCTTTCTGTTCTTTAGAGCTGTATCTTCACCTTCTACTGCCCCTTCTTTAGCCTATAAACTTGCCTAGGTTTTCTCCATTGCCAAACAGGCTTATCTCACCTCAAGCTGTCATTCAATTCCCCGGTTCCTTTTGCTACCAAAACTCTTGCAAGAATAGTTGAGGTCAATGGATACTTTCTCCCCTCCATCCTGTCTTCCACGCCTGGCTACCTGGCTTCTGCCGCGCCAATCCTGGGTCTCTGTTGCAGTGCTCAGCCTTTCTCTAGCTGCGGTGCGTAGGCTTCTCTTGTGGAGCACAGGCTTAGTGGGTTCCCCCAGGGCATGTGGGATCTTAGTTCCCCATCAAGGATCGAAGCCACATTCCCTGCATTGGAAGGTGGATTCTTAACCACTGGACTACCAGGGAAGTCCCCGCCCCACCACTCTTGATAGAGTTACCAGTAAGTGTAAATGTCAGTCCCAATGGCCTGTCTCACCACGTGTCTGAAACATTTGACACTGCGGATGTTGTGTTTCTCCTGAGACTCTCTCCTGCCTTAGCTTCTATGACAAGGCTCTGTGCTCATTCCCATCCTCCTTTGTGAGGTCTCATTCTTGGTCCTGTTCTCCACTTCCTCCACCCACCCTTCAAATGCTGGGGCAGGCTCCAATCTGCTTCTCCTTTAATCTATAAATCTCATCTATGTCCAAGTCATGTTCTTCCAACTCACTAGTCTGTCTCCTGCCCAGATGTCTCACTTGCAACTCCCACACTTCTATCCTTTCCTATTGGACTCCCTTCCCTCTTCTCACACTCACATTGTCATGTAACCATCACCACTAACCAGCTCCAGAACTCTTTTCATGTTGCTTAAAAACCTCTGTACCCATCAACCATGACTCTGCACCCTCCTCAGCCCCTGACAACCACCATTCTGCATTGTCTCCAAGGATTTGCCTACTTGACACAACTGACTTATTTCACTTAGGTGAAAAATATCCTTAAGGTTTATTCATGTTGTGTGTTAGTCACTCAATCATGTCCAACTCTTTGCGACCCCATGAATTGTAGCCTGCCAGGCTTCTCTCTCCATGGAATTCTCCAGGCAAGAATACTGGAGTGGATTGCCATTTCCTTCCCCAGAGGAACTTCTCAACCCAGGGATCGAACCCTGGTCTCCTGCCTCACAGGCAGATTCCTTACCATTTGAGCTACAGGGAAGTCATATTCATGTTGTAATATGTGTCAAAATTTCCTTCCTGGGACTTCCCTGCTGGTCCAGTGGTTAACAATCCACCTGCCAATGCAGGGGACACAGGTTTGATCCCTAGTCTGGGAAGATCCCGCAGGCCACAGAGCAACTAAGTCTGTGAGCTGAACGACTGAGCCCGTGGGCCGCAACTCCTGAAGCCCGAGGACCTAGAGCCTGTGCTCCAACCCGCAGCAAGAGAAGCCACCACCATAACTACAGAGTGGTCCCTGCTTGCTGCAACTAGAGAAAGCCCACTCGCAGCAATGAAGACCCAGCACAGTCAAAGATAAAGAAATAAAATTTTTAAAAAGCATTAAAAAAATTTCCTTCCTTCTTAAGGCTGAATAATAGTCTGTTGTATGTATATACCACATGCAATGTATATTTTATATACTTACTTAGGGCTTCCCTGGTGTCTCAGCTGATTAAGAATCCACCTGCAATGCGGGAGACCTGGGTTCGATCCCTAGGTTGGGAAGATCCCCTGGAGAAGGGAAAGGCTACCCACTCCAGTATTCTAGACCGGGGAATTCCATGAACTGTATAGTCCATGGAGTTGCAAAGAGTCGGACACGACTGAGTGAACTTTCTTTTATATACTTACTTATTCTGCGCAATCCTGTATGGTAGAGTTTACTGTCCTAATTTTTCAGGTGACACTTAGAAGTCAGGTGAGACTTGGGAGGAAAGTGGCTTTCCTTAAAAGCAGAACCAGGACTAGAACTCAGCTTCGTTCCTGTTTCTCTCCTCACTGTTCACTTCATTTATAAAGCCCTAGGCACAAGCCTCATGCTCACCTGTGATTGAGATTCTAAGACAACTCACGGTGGGGGTCTGGCCCACACCCCCTCATCATGTAAACCATAAGTTAGGTTTAGTTATAGGAGACCCAGACTGAAACACGTACACAGACCCCACCCAGTCCTGCAGGGACAGAATAGGGGGAGCCCCCAGCTGAGGGTGAGGAGTGAGCTTGTTGGGTAGGGTCTCTGGCTCTGGTAGAAGGCAGTGAAATCTGGTTCTGACCTTAGGGGTGAGCGGTGGGGGGATTTCTATTATGAAAGAGCAGGGAAAGAAGGTGTAGGATTGGGGCAGGAAGCTCCCTATGCATTTGCCAGACAGGCTAGCAAGTTACTCAGTTACATTTCTATGAAGCAAACTGCTCCAGATGGGACTTCAGAGGTGGGCGGGAGCGGGAGGAGGGCCGCACATACAGAGTGCCTTTGCCGAGGCTGGCACGGTCGCAGGCAGATGTGTATGAGGGTGGATTCAGGTATGAGGTGCGTCAGAAAGTGTGATGCTGTGCAGAGTGCTCAGACTTTTTGTGACCCCATGGACTGTAGCCGCCAGGCTCCTCTGTCCGTGGGATTGGACATGGCAAGAATACTGGAGTGGATTACCATTTGCTCCTCCAGGGGATCCTTCTAACCCCGGGATCAAACCCACATCTCCTGCATTGCCGCGGATTCTTTATCGCTGAGCCGCTGGGGAAGCCCTGCTGTGCAGAGGGTCAGGCCCCAAATCCAGAGAAGGGGGCAGGAGCCCCAAGCCACCTGGACTTTGTTCGTCCACTCGCATCCCCATTCTGGGCCTGCGGAAGGAGGCATTAAGAGGACAGATCCCATCACGTCAGAACCCGCATGGCCTGGCTCCTTCATGGCACCCTTCAGCTTGTCTTGCCCTGGTGTAAGCCATCACAGAAGCCCCCTGGATGTTGCCTGGAGTCTCATTAGTGGTATTACTGATCTCATTAAGCTGATCTCTCTCCTCACTTCAGCCCCCTAGCGCTGAACGGTGGCCTCAGTGATTCTCAGCCTGCAGCTGAGTTAACCCTTGGTGGCTCTAGCCCAGAAGATCCTGCAAAGGAGGCTGCTGGTCCCATGAAACAGATTCAGAAAAACCAATCAGAGCTTCCTTTGGGAGTAGATTAGCTCACTGGAACTACCTTCACAAGGCATCACAGACTAAGTGGCTTCAACAACCAAATCTTCAACAACAAAATTTATGATTTCAGAGTCCCGGAATCTAGAAGTCTGAGATCAGGGTGTGGGCAGGATTGTTCCTTCTGAGCACTTATGAGGGAAAATCTGTTTCATGCATCTTACCCAGCCTCTGATGGTTTGCTGGCAATCTCTGGCATTCCTTGGCTTGTAGAAATATCACCCCATCTCTGTTTCCAACTTCACGTGGCACTCCCCATGTGCATGTCTGTGTCCAGGTTTCCCCTTTATTAAGGACACCTACCCTACTGACCTTGTCCTAACTCGGTCACCTCTGTTGAAGATCCTACCTCCAGACACTTTGGATATACTGGGTGCTCCAGTCACAATCTGATGTACTGAGGGCTAGGACTTCAGTAGTCCTCTTTTGCAGGACAGAATCCAGCTTATAATAGGGGACCATCTTTTGCCCTTCTTAATCCCCTTCTGAACATCACATATCTTTAGGAAACACATTTGCATCCCAAATAGCATGAACTAAAAGCTCAGAAATGACTTCCTAATAGAACATGGTGCCAGATTTGTTAATGGCCAGAAAGGAGAGAAAGGAAAGAAGGAGAAAGAGAAAGGAGAGGAGGAGAAAGAGAGGAAAGAAGAGGAAGTAAAGAAGGAGAGAGAATGGGGGAGAAAAGTCACATCCAAACTCATTTTCAGGACATGCTAGCAAGCAAGAAGACCGAAGCAGTCTCTCTAAGAACTTGGGCTGAATCTCTTAGCTTGACTCAAACCAAAACCTTGGTCAGGGAAGATGATTTATATTTATACATAAATTTATAATATAATTTATATTACATTTAAGTATAATTTATATTCCTGGAGAGGGAAATGGCAACCCACTCCAGTGTTCTTGCCTGGAGAATTCCATGGACGGGTGAGCCGGGTGGGCTGCAGTCCATGGGGTCACAGAGAGTCGGACACAACTGAGTGACTAACACATAATTTATAATAAATAACCTTTCCTTTTACAGACAAAATGTCTAGTGGAAGGAGTCATACATAAAAGAGCACATACCATATAACTCCATTTACATGAAAGTGAAGATTAGGGAAAAATGTCTATAGTGAAAGAAGTCAGAAGTGCTTACTTTGGGAGGTTTTGATTGGGAGGAAGCCTGAGGGATACTCTCTGGTACCTTGATCTGGTGGTGGGGGTGGGGGTGGGAGGTGGGTGTGTACATGTATGTGACACCACTGAGCTTTATTTTACATTAAAATAATCTCATTCTATTATAATTAAATTAGGCCATTGACAAATGAGTAAATAAACCCATTCCTTGCTTTTCTTCTCATCTGTGATCACCCCATACCATATGTCCAGCTCTCAGGCTATTTCCATACTTTTTGTGCTCACAAATGCTCACACATGTGAAATAATAGAAACATCTAGCATGGTGCCCAGCACACAATAGCAACTCGGAAAATGCAAATTCCCATTATGCTCCTGTGCACATCATGTTCTAGGGCTACAGAATGGGCGGTGTTCAGAGATGATCTGGGCTCCCTCCTCCCTCCCACCCAAGGAGCATGACTCCAAGGTCTGAGGGTAGAAGGTGTACAGGCCCTGGTGGAAGACTAGTGGAAGAAAAATATAATATCCCCTATCCCCAGGAACAGAACATAGCCCAGCAGAAACCCCAAATCATAATTAAAAGATGCCCTGCAACTCTCTTGGCAGCATAAATTTTGAAGATGAAAGTAAATGATTAAAATAATTAAACACTTCAAGCTGACAAGCTGGAGCAGAATCTTGCCAGCGGACGTTTGCCAGTAATTAGCTAATTAATCCTGGCGCAGATTATAAGCCATAACAAACCAGTCAGGCTGAACAGAGCCGGCTGCTCTAATTCTTTAAAAAGAATTAGACTTTTTAAAAAGAGAAGGTTGGGTGGAGGA
The DNA here is from genome assembly GCF_033118175.1 of Dama dama. Taxonomy (NCBI): domain Eukaryota; kingdom Metazoa; phylum Chordata; class Mammalia; order Artiodactyla; family Cervidae; genus Dama; species Dama dama. Next base: position 106,694,279 of record NC_083700.1, read on the forward strand.
GGAGGAGGGATCAAGACAGAGGAAAGAAGGAAAAATAAGAAAAAGACATGGCTTTTTTGGCCACCTATCCTAACCCTAGCAAATAGTGTGGCTCCAGCCTATAGGAGGCTTCCTGGAGTGTTGTGGACCTGTGTCTAGGCCAGTGACCCTGCATCTGCTGGGACTTCAACAGAATAGATACTGAGGGGGGCGGGCGGAGGGAGTGTTCTGGCCCCCAAACCAGAAGGAATAGTGGGAAGGAGTCCAGGTAGATTATATCATACCAAGTGGGTACAGAATTTCTCCATTTATTTTTCAGCAGAGGACCCCAACAGTGACAAAGTTCCCATTTGTGTGGAAAGGAATAAGATCCAAGTAGGGGATCAGGACCCAGCCAAGCAGTCTGGGATTAGGACAGGCTGCAGACTATGCTTTCAACAGAAATGTAATGCAAACTACAAATGTAATTAAATAAAGCAAAAAGAAACAGATGGAATTAACTTTAACGATATATTTTATTTGACCCAAAAGGCTATCATTCAGCATACAATTATTATAAAACATTTTTTAATGAGCTATTTTACTTTTTCTCAGACTAAGCCTTTAAATTCTGGTATGCATTTTACACTTACAGCCCATTTCAATTTGGACTAGTTGTATTTTTTGTTTGTTTGTTTTTTGGCTATACTTGGCACATGGAACTTTCCTGCCCAGAGATCAAACCCATACCCTCCGCATTGGAAGTGCAGAGTCTTAACCACTGGACCACCAGGGAAGTCCCTCCAGTCATATTTCAAGTGCCTAGTGGCTCCTGTATTGGATGATACATCTCTAGACAGAAAAAAAGTGGGGAACTGAGATACTAAGCCCTGGGATAATCTGCAGGAGGGCAGAGGCAGAACAGAGGGACACAACCTCCTTCTTGTCTTTCCCTCCTTGGCTGTTACTCCACCTAGCTGTGTCTGTTGGCAATTTCCAGCCGAGTTAGCCTCAGCTTCACAGGTCTCCAAGGTGGAGGGTTTGGGCAGCCCTGAGAATGGGAGAAAATATTTGCAAATGAAGCAACTGACAGGGATTAACCTCCAAAATATACAAGCAGTTCACGCAGCTCACTATAAAAAAACAATGCAATCAAAAAATGGGGTGGGGGAATCTAAATAGACATTTCTCCAAAGAAGATCTACAGATGGCTAACAAACACATGAAAAGATGCTCAATATCACTACATGTTAGAGAATTGCAAATCAAAACTATAATGAGGTATCACCTCACACTGGTGACAATGACCATCACTAAAAAATCTACAAACAATAAATGCTGGAGAGGGTATGGAGGGAAGGGAACCTTCCTACACTGTTGGTGGGAATGTAAGTTGGTACAGCCACTCTGGAGAAGACTACAGTGGTTCTTTTAAAAACTAAAAATACAATTACCATATGATCCAGCAATTCTACTCCTGGGCATATACCTGGAGAAAACAATAATTCAAAAAGACACATACACCCAAATATTCATTGCAGCACTATTTACAATAGCCATGACATGGAAGCAACCTAAGGGTCCATCAACAGAGGAATGGATGAAGATGTGGTACGTATATACAAAGGAATATTACTCAGTCATAAAAAGAAATGAAACAGTGCCATTTGCAGAGACATGGATAGGCCTAGAGACTGTCATAGAGAGGGAGGTTAGGAAGAGAAAAACAAATATCATATCACTTATATGCAGACTCTAGAAAAATGGTACAGATTAACTTATTTGAAAAGCAGAAATAGAGATAGTTGTAGAGAAACGAACTTAAGGATGCCAAGGGGAGAAGAAGGGTGGGATGAATAGGGAGAATGGGGTTGACACATATACACTACTATGTATAAAACAGATAACTAATGGGAACCTACTGTATATCACAGGAAACTCTACTCCGTGCTCTGTGGTGACCTAAATGGGGAGAAAATCCAAAAAGAGGGGCTATATGTATATGTATAACTGATTCGCTTTGCTATATAGCAGAAGCTAACACAATGTTATAAAGCAACTACACTCCAATAACTTAAAGAAAGAAAAAAAAAGACAGGGGTCTGGGAAGGACAGAGAAGAGTCCAGAGGGACTAGTCTTCTGCCTTGCTGCATATACACGGGAAAGTGCAGTGCTTCTGCTGTACGCAGAGTTGTGACTTGCTGTCTGGGAGTGAGTGTGAATCTATGCATTCCAGAGATGCTCCAGGACCTGAGCACTGACCCTCAGAGAGCTTCCTGCAGCTGCAGTCCATGTGAAAAGCTCGGGCTCCTTCACAATAATCACATCAGGCAATGGCCAAGAGATGGCACATTTCACTCTAGTGGAATGTTCTGCTAGGACTGTCAGATGGAATCTATCTCTTAGAAAATAATCAGGATCTTTTCTCTTTCCAATTATTTTATTGTGTAAAAATATATAACATAAAATTTACCATCGTAACCATCTAAGTGTACAGTTAAGTGGTATTAAGTACATTTACACTATTGGGCAATCATCACTATCAATCATCTGCAGAACATTTTCATCTTGCAAACTGTTTGTGAAGAGAAAGTGTTAATTGCTCAATTGTGTCCGACTCTTTGTGACCCTGTGGACTGTAGCCTGCCAGCCTCCTCTGTCCACAGAATTCTCCAGGCAAGAAAACTGGAGTAGGCAGCCATTCCCTTCCCCAGGGGCTCTTGCTGATTCAGGAACTGAACCCAGGTCTCCTGAGTTGCAGGCAGATTCTTTACCGTGAGCCACCAGAGAAACTCTGAGAGAAGGAAATGGCAGCCCACTCCAGTTTTCTTGCCTAGAGAATCCCATGGTTAGAGAAGCCTGGCAGGTTACAGTCCATGGGGTCGCAAGAGTCGGACATGACTTAGCGACTACACCACCACACCAGGAAAGCACTGCAAACAGTTTAATTACTCATTAAGCAAATAACTCTCCATTCACTCAGCCCCTGGCAACCACTATGGTACTTTCTGTCTCTATGAATTTTACTAATCTAGGTAGTTCATATAGATAGAATCATACAGTTTTTGTCTTTTGGGGACTGACTTATTCCACTTCGCATAATGTCTTCAAGGTTCCATGTTGTGGCTTTCCTTTTTAGGGCTGACTCATATTCCAATATGTATACACACATTTTGTTTTTCCATCCATCCATCAATGGAGTTGGGTTGCTTTCACATTTTAGTTATTGTCAATAACAGCTAATCAGGATTTCTTCTGAGGCAGAGATCACTGCTTCTAGCCAGAGACCAGTCTGTTTCCACTATCCTGGAGTAAACTCTCTGGAGATAAGAATTGAATCTCTCAGAATGCAGAAGGGAGGGAGTGAAGCTCTGATAAAAGGGAAGGAATTAAAGGACACGGCTTCTGGAACAGTGGCATAGATTTGTTGGTGCAGCCACGGACATTGCCTCCACAGCCTGGAGGGGAGGTCTGGCGAGGGAAGAGGAAGCAAGAAGAAGAAGATGAGCTTTGAGAGTCATGGCACAGCTCAGACTGCAGGACAGCAGAAGCCCCTTTAACCCCTAAACTCACTACCAAAGATACAAAACACTTCTTTCCCTACCCTCAAAGCTCAACAGTGTTCAGCCAAGCGCACCTCTCCACAGGAAGAAGGAGTAAGGCTTTTTTGTTGTAGACTGAAAGATCCAAGTTTGACTATGTATCTTGGCCAGTAGCTCTGGGCTCATAATCAAATAAAGCAACATTGCTTAGGTCCAAGAGAGATGCACAGAGACTTCTGCGCTGGCTCAGAACTCAGAGACGTCTTTGTTAGCTGGGTTGGTCAGAGAAGTCACCGAGGAGGAGAAACGCTTGAGTTGTACCATGAAGAAGGGGAGGAATCAGAGAGCAGAGAGGAGGAAGAAGGTACTTTGTAGGGGAATTTAATATAGGCCCTCTCCTCCTTGTTCACTTAGCTCTTCAGAGCTTACAAAGTATGTTCGCGTGTGTAATCTCATTTCACCCTTATTTGGCTGTAGGATCCCAGAGGTACTGTCTCATTTAAGAGGCAATATAGCATGGTAATTAAGGGTACAGTCTTTGGATTTATGATTAAATGTGGCAAGTGGAATACATGCATTTATATCTGTTCCCTTAAAAAAAGCTCATTGAAATAAAAGTAAAGGAATATAAAAGAGAAAATGGTGGACCATAGTTGTCAACACGTTTTCAGAAGAGGGCAAGTGGATGGAAGAGTTGGCAGCACTGAGATAGCTACATATTAACTGCTACAACAAAGGATGCTAAAAAGGAGTCAGCCAATAAGAGACCTAGGACCAGGGGACGAACAGAGACATTGGAGGCAACACTTATCACAGAAGGTGGGAATGAGACATGGGGCTAAGAACATGGGAATATGTTGAAAGTCTGCAACAGAAGCAGGTCCCTTCCCTGTCACACAACCAATTATTTCTTCCACACTCTGGCAGATTTTATTCTGTTTAAAACATGAACTAGAGATACAAACTATTATGTATAAGATAAGCTACAAAGATATATTGTACAACATGAAGAATATAGCCAATATTTTACAGTAACTATAGATGCAGTGTAATCTTTAAAAAGTGTAAATCACTATATTCAAACTTGTAATATATAATATTGTACATCAACTATATTTCAATTAAGAAAACGTGAACCAGGGCTTCCCTGGTGGTTCAGTGGTTGAGAGTCCGCTTGCCAATGCAGGGGACATAGGTTCCATCCCTGCTCTGGGAAGATTCCACAGGCCACGGGGCAGCTGGGCCTGTGGGCCACAACTATTGAACCCTCGCACCCTAGAGGTCATGCTTCACAAAAAGAGAAGCCACTGCAATGAGAAGCCCACTCCCGCACTTGTAGCAACTAGATAAAGCCTGAATGCAGCAATGAAAACCCAGTGCACTCAAAAATAAATTAAAAAAAAGTGAACCAGGAAGACTCCAGCCAGGAACACTGGGCTCAGCGGAAATCAGGGGAGAATGTCATAGTACATAGAGGGAAACTGGATGGAAGATGTGAACGGTGAGGCTCTCGGGCCCATGAGACACGGTTTCTAGAATCTTACGGTCGGGTGCATAACCTCTCAGGTGGAGACGGGTGGATTCTTCACTGGAGAAGCTGAGCACACAAAAGACCTTTAGATATTCAAAGAGAGATTCGATAAAACGGAGAGAAGACATTCACAGAAATAATAAAGGAAAAGTTATCAGAGCCAAGAAAGCTTCCAGCTTGAAAGGGCCCACAAAATGTGACAAATATATTACATGAAAATAGGCACATACAAGTCTCATTAGCATGAACTTTTAGATGGGCAAGGATACATATATAATCTTAAAAGTTTCCAGACAGAAAGGACAGGGTACATACAAAGTATAACACAGAACCAGGAATGGCAATGGACTTCTCAATAGCCACACTGGAGCAATGCTTTCAGAATTCTAAAGAATTCTGATAGCAGCCTAGCTATGAATCAACTCTGAGGTAGAATAAAGAATTTTCGGAAATCCAAGATTTCAAAAGTTTTACTGCTCATACATTCTTTCTTAGGAAGCTACTGAAGGATGTGGTCCATCAAAACGAAGGACTAAACCAAGAAAGAAAAAGATGTGGGTCCCAGAAAATGCGATACAGTCCAGAAAAATTACAAAGACCATCCCCTGACTCAGATGACTGTGCAAAAGTCCCACAGAGTATTGTCAACAATCCACATCTATGTGTTGCACATCTGTGGACTCAAACAACTGCAGATCAAAAATATTTGGAAAAAAACTTCCAAAAAGCAAAACTTGAATAGCGTTCACACTGTGTTTACAACCATTTATGTAGTATTTACATTGTATTATATATTATAAGTAATCTAGAGATGATTTAAAGTATGTGGAAGAGTGTGTGTAGGTTAAATGCAAATACTGTGCCATTTTATACAATGCCATTTATTGAGTGTTGGTGGCTTTCAGTATTTGTGGGGGTTGTTGAACTAATCCCTCAAGAATAACAAGGGAAAACTGTATACAGGGGGGAGATGGAAGACTCCAGGAAGGATGCCTCTAGGAAAAACAAAAAGGTGGAATTAATAGATTACCTGATGTGTGTCACCATGTGGAAATTAGCATTTAGAAGGTTTTTCACATTTTGTTAAAGAGTTTCAGAAGAATTCATAAGAATATAGGAAACAGAAAATGGGAGAAAGAAAAAATAACAAAGTCATTAACATGAGGGAAGACAAAAAAATCTGTACAAGAAAGGTTATATGATATTAGTTTTGGCACTGAACCATGTATGTAAAATCAATAAGGTAAACCCTGAATATTGATTTAATAAAATTTATATAATTATATTAGAAGGATGTAAGAGGGAGAGATGCTCATGTGCTGTAAGTATATTAAATTATTATCTTTCATAACAGAATAAGACCTAGCATAAAATGCATATTACTTAGATCCTCAGAGGTAAATGCCAGTTGTTGTTTAGTTGTTCAGTCGTGTCTGACTCTTGGTGACCCCATGGACTGCAGCTCACCAGGCTTCCCTGTCCTTCACCATCTCCTGGAGTTTGCTCAAACTCATGTTCATTGAGTCGGTGATGCCATCCAACCTCTGCTGCCCCCTTCTCCTCCTGCCCTCAATCTTTCCCAGCATCAGGGTCTTTTCTAATGAGTCAGCTCTTCGTATCAGGTGACCAAAGTATTGGAGTTTCAGCTTCAGTATCAGTCCTTCCAATGAATGTTCAGGGTTGATTTCCTTTAGGATCAACTGTCTGGATCTCCTTGCTGTCCAAGGGACTCTCAAGAGTTTTGTCTAGCACCACAGTTTGCAGGCATCAATTCTTTGGCCAGCAGGCACAGCTAAAATGATTTTAAATGGTTGCCTTGAGGAGTAAGACTTGGGGGTGGGATATGACTACTGTCTTTTGTGATAAGACTTGTAGTACTAGTTGGCATCTTAAAACCATGTACATGTATTGATTTGCTTTGAAAAAAAAATAAAGGACACATACAATGGAATATTAGTCAGCCTTTAAAAAGAGGAAAATTCTGACAATGCTACAATATTGATGAACTTGGAGGACATTATGCTAACTGAAATAAGCTAGTTATAAAAAGAGACAAATACTATGTGATTCCCATCATATGAGATAGAGAATTCAAACTCATAGAAACAGAAAGTAGAATGGTGGCCACAGGGGCTAATGGGCAAGGGGAATGGGGAGTTGTTTAATGAGTATGGAGTTTTAATTTTGCAAGATGAGAAAGAGTTTTAGAGATGTATGGTGGTAATGGCTATATGACACTGTGAATGTACTTAATACTGCTGAATTGCACACTTAAAAATGACTAAGGCAGCAAATTTTATGTTTATTTTACCACAACTTAAAAATATAAATAATTTAAAAATTGGTTAACATGATCAATTTTATGTGTTCGGGTCAGTTCAGTCATTCAGTCATGTCCAACTCTTTGCGACCCCATGGGCTGCAGCGTGCCAGGCCTCCCTGTCCATCACCAACTCCCAGAGTTTACTCAAACTCACGTCCATTGAGTTGGTCATGTCACCCAACCATCTCATCCTCTGTTGTCCCCTTCTCCTCCTGCCTTCAATCTTTCCCAGCATCAGGGTCTTTTCCAATGAGTCAGCTCTTCGCATCAGGTGACCAAAGTATTGGAGTTTCAGCTTCAACATAAGTCCTTCCCATGAATATTCAGGACTGATTTCTTTTAGGATGGCCTGGTTGGATCTCCTTGCAGTCCAAGGGACTCTCAAGAGTCTTCTCCAACACCACAGTTCAAAAGCACCAATTCTTCGGTGCTCAGCTTTCTTTATAGTCCAACTCTCACATCCATACATGACAACTGGAAAAACCATAGCCTTGACTAGACGGACCTTTGTTGGCAAAGTAACGTCTCTGCTTTTTACTATGCTGTCTAGGTTGGCCGTAACTTTTCTTCCAAGGAGCAAGCATCTTTTAATTTCAAGGTTGCAGTCACCATCTGCAGTGATTTTGGAGCCCCAAAAATAAAGTCTGTCACTGTTTCCACTGTTTCCCCATCTGTTTGCCATGAAACGATGGGACTGGATGCCGTGATCTTACTTTTCTTAATGTTGAGTTTTAAGCCAACTTTTTCACTCTCCTCTTTCTCTTTCATGAAGAGGCTCTTTAGTTCTTCTTCACTTTCTGCCATAAGGGTGGTGTCATCTGCATATTTGAGGTTATTGATATTTCTCCTGGCAATCTTGATTCCAGTTTGTGCTTCATCCAGCCCAGCGTTTCTCATGATGTACTCTGCATATAAGTTAAATAAGCAGGGTGACAATATACAGCCTTGATGTACTCCTTTCCTATTTGGAACCAGTCTGCTGTTCCATGTCCAGTTCTACCTGTTGCTTCCTGACCTGCATACAGATTTCTCAGGAGGCAGGTCAGGTGGTCTGACTTTCCCATCTCTTTAAGAATTATCCAAAGTTTGTTGTCGTCCACACAGTCAAAGGCTTTGGCATAGTCTATAAATCAGAAGTGTACTTTACCACAAAGAAAATTTTTTTAATTAAAAAAATTCAGCCTTTGATTCAGATTTCTAAAAGATTAGGTGTAGGATTAGAATGTAGGGATTAAATGTAAACTCCAAGAGGACAGGGAGTTTTGTCTGTTGCTCACTGCTATATCCTTGGAATCTAGCACAATAATCACTCAATAAACAAATACACTGAGCACTCGATAAATGCTACCTATTTTTATTCTTTATATTTGTCTCCAGGGCATATCCCTTCATGCTGGAGCAATAGCATTGCTTCTCATCATGTATGTGCAACATGTGCATACACATGCACACAAGCATGCAGTAAGTCTCAGGGCATATTCCTCCAAGTACTTGCTGAACAAATTAGGAATGTCTTGATAACAAGCATTATTATGCCATTTTTCAGATGAAGAAATTGATTTCAACCTTGGTCTTCAGACTCCAGGTCTGGTGTTCTTTCTTCAGCTAACAGTTGAAGAGTTGTAGAAGCACAGAGCTGAGAAATCACCTATAATTAATAGGAATGACAAATAGATGTGTTTGGCTGGAAAAGAGGAGGACTTATGCAGGGGAGGAGTGGGCAACTCTGGTGATTTGAATGCTTGTCAGATGGTGGAGGAGAGCCTTGAATGTCAAGTGAGGGGGCCTGGAAATTATTCAAAAGCGATGTAGAGCTATTAAAAGTCTTCATAGGAAAGGCCTTTTAGGATGCTTCATTTGGCAGCACTATACAGATTGTGCTGGAGTGGGAGGCTAGGGCATAAACACTTCTTATGAGGCTGCAACATTGAAATGATAATGTTCTAAACTGGCACAACAGAGACAGTGGCAGGAATAATGAAAAGAAAATCAATGACATTTATAAACCTCTAGTCAGACTAATGAAAAATGGAGGTGGTGGTTTAGTTGCTAGGTTGCATCCAACTCTTGCAACCCCAGGGACTGTAGCCTGCCAGGCTCCTCTGTCCATGGGATTCTACAGGCAAGAATTCTGGAGTGTGTTGCCTTTAAATGGAGAGAAGATACAAATTATCGGTACCAAGGTCAGGGAACAGAGAAAGGTTATCACTATAAATCCTAGAAAAATTAAAAGAATAATAAGAGGGTGCCACAAACAATCTCTAATAAATTTGACAGCATGGATAAAAATGTGATTTCTTTGAATTACTCAAGAAGAAATAGATAACTTGAATAGCCTCATGTCTGTTAAAGAAACCACATCTTGTTTTAAGGTAAAGGGGGGTGTGCCTACTACTTCCCACTGTTTATTGCATCAAGTCTCAGCATTGAGTGCTACCATCTCACTCATCTGGGTAATTCAAAGACTAGCTTAAGCTAGTTTGAAGTAGGCTTCCATTTTTTGTGGTTGGAAGAATCATGAATAATCCAGGTCTTAAACACTACTTCCAAGACAACAGAGCCTGTGGCATCTGTCCATGGTGCTAACTGTGTGCCCCTCCCCACTCACTGCTTCAGCGTGAAATCAGAGCCACTGAATTCATTCTCAACCCCAGGAACCCAGTACCCTGTTGATTCTGTCCATGGTTTTGACCACAGTCTCCATCTGCCACCACAGCCCTTGGAGTCAATATCAGAATTTAGTCACATTTTCCAAATTTGGGAACTCAAGAAGATGCTCTTCTTCTGGATGTAGCTTCAGAGACCTTTGGTGGTCCTGCAGTATGAAACTCAAGCAAAACTGAGGCCAAGCTCTGTAACAGAAGGCATAAGCAACTTGAGACAGAAGACCAGTCATCAGTATACAAGTCCAGGCCCCTAAAGAGAAGTCTGGCAAAATCAAGCAGAAAATCAAGGCCACTACCAACTGGGCAGAGCTCCAGCCTTGGAAGACCAGGAGAGAAAACTAATGAAGGAATTCTGCCATGTGGACCATGTACAATTTGAAGCAGTGGAAGAGGTCACAGCCTGGCAGGTGTAAGAATGCCAAGGGCATCCTTAGATACCATGTGACAAGCTTATGATAGAATGTCTAAGTCTAGATGGACCTTGTTGTGGGAGGGGGATGAATCTGAGCCTGTCTGGTTCCCTTGATGGAACTCTACAGTTTACTTACCCAAAGGCAACCCAATACTAAGGGCTGAGTTTTCTTGGAGGCAGAACTTCTCCAGGTCAGGGAAAACACTGAGGCACTTGCTGTCACTTATACATGACCCTAAAGAGATGATAAGAGAGACAGAAGTTGGATCAGCCAGAGAGGGCTTCCCAGAGTGGGTGCCTCTTGCGGAGAGTGGAGAGTCAATTTCCAAACAACATTTTTTAGTTCCTATTATGTGTCAGGGTCTGCAAAATGCTTTTTCACACACTTCCTTTTTTAATTCAAACAATCCAGTGAGAAGGCTATTTTTATCCCATACTGTATTTTTCAGGGTGCTCCAGAGAACAGAATCAATAGGATATATATAGATATATATATGAGGAGATTTATTGTAGTAATTAGCTCACATGGTTATGGAGGCTGAGAAGTCTCACAGTAAGCTGTTAGCAAGCTGAAGCACCAGGAATGCTGGTGGTATAATTCAGCCTGAGACCAAAAGCCTGACCACCAGGAGCTCTGATGTTTAAGGGCAGGATAAAATGGATGTCTCGGCTCAAGAAGAGAGCAAGAGAACTTACTTACCCTTCCTTTGTCTTTTTATTCAATTTGGGCCCATCAACAGATTGCATGCTGGTAAAGGTAGATCTTCTTTACTCAGTCTACTGATTCAAATGATTCTCTCCTGTAAATACCCTCACAGACTCACTCAGAAATGTTTACCAGCTATCTGGGCATCTCTTAGCTCAGCCAAGTTGACACAAAAAATTAACCATCACACACACACACACATATGGAAACCAGAGCCCAGAAGGGTAAATGATTTGTCCAAGGTCACATGGTCAGTATGTGGCAGAGCCTTGCTTTTTCCATTGCATGATGTAAGCTGCAACTTGAACCCTGCACCTAATCACTCACACTGGATCCTCCAAGCAGGCAGTGCATTTTGGAAAGGCCATCTGCCTTTCTATCGGCTAGCTGCACCTAGCATAGCTAATGAGATAAGTACCAGCCACGCCGCCTCTTTGGTCAAAAGCAGCTAGAGGTCCTCTGAGCACACATTAGGCCTGGCAGCTGGAGGAGGTTTGGAGACTTCAGGTGGCAGGGAGGGGGAGGAAAGCTCCAGAGAGAGAGGAAACTGGTGGGGATGGAGGTGGGAGAGGGCTGGCTCCCTGCGGCGCCCAGAATGATTCTCACCTGCCAATCGATGGCGGGAGACTCACGCAAGTGCTAATCAGCTCCATTGACACACACAGGTTGGGGCTACAATCCATTTTCACATGAAATGGCAGATCGATTCCTCATTCTCTACAATCCCTGACCAGTTTCATCAGGCTATCCATCCTTGAGGGGCTGAGATGCTGAGTTAATTCTCTGCATCTCCAGCCACCTGCAAGCTTTGGCCTTCTGTATTCTCCCCAGAAACAATCTCACTCTCCAAACCATTGCCAGGTAGAGCAGTACAGTGGAACTCTGGGCTGGGCCTCTAACAGACCTTGGTTCCAGTCTCAGATCACAGTCTAATAGTACGACTTTGGACAAGTCACCTCACCTCCTCCAACTTCAATATTTCTCATCTGTGTAACGGGAATGAAAGTTTCAGATCTGCAGGGTCACTGTGAGGATCCCAGTTGTATCTACTGAATGTAAAGTTGGGAAACACTGCAAAATGTAGCTAATATAAAGCACAGCCTAGAAGAATAGGCTGCTTCCCCAAACCTGGCCCTCGCACTTCACCTCAAGCCCTCTATTTGAGATCTGACAATTTGGGGAGGGAAGGTCTGTTGACATAGGTCTAGGAAAGGTTTATCTCCTCTCTTGGGTTAAGAGGTCAAAAACAGCTCCTTGTTCTCCTGGCATGGTCAGACATGGTGGTGAAGGCGACTGGATTCTGGAAACTGAGCTTGGAAATAGCAGAAACCAGGCTGGCAGCAGCTGAACCCAGCCAAGCCAGGCAGAGTGCCTGGGCAAGGGACATTTCTTGGATTCTAGGAACGTTTCTGGTCTTATCTCCTACTCTCAAAAAAGAAATCTCACCTATAATGGCAGATACTTTGTCAGTACTCATCATTAATTTCAGGGAAAGGAGAGGAGCTTCATAGTCTTCTCATGCGTATCTGCTTCCAAAAGGAGAATTCCTCTGAATCTCTCAATCCTATCACCTGATCATAGATGACTAGATGGAAGTAGAAACATTTGCTTAAAGCTGGGCCAGTCAGATTCTTTCTCACTTCACATGTATTGGGGCAGCCGTAGTAGTGTATGTGGAAACAGAGGAAATAAGTTCTCTGAGAGAAGAATGGAGCAGACATGAAGGAAATGTAGGGGCAGGAAATTAGGAGGCTCTAAGAGACAGAAATGAGGGGAGTTGCTGCCTGATGATTTCCTAGTTCCCAAGTATACTCTTGAGTGTACCTGTTAGAAGTGAGTTAATGAGTTTTCCCTGTGTTCTTCCAATGTAAACAACCCTTTACTAAGCTGGATTGGGCACATTTCTGCTTTTGCTGCCAAACAGCCCTCTACGTAGAACAGACCTCAAGTGTACAACTGCTGCTTTAAGTGTCTTTTTTAGCCATCTTGTGAAAATATTGACACGTTAAGCGGGACAATTACAAACACTGAAATGGAAGTTCTTTGGCCATGGAAAAGGTCTACTGAAGTGCTTCTGAATTAGCACCTGTACACAGCACATACCCTGCAGGTAAAGTATCACTCACTCACTCATTCAAAAGTATTCGGTAAATATCAAGTGATACAGTTACAGGTACCTTTAATACGTGCTGAGGATACAGAGGCAGCGATACAAACTCTGTGCATAGGAAGCTTGCATTCTGTTCAATTTTTCTCATATAGAAAATGGAAACAGTAGCAGTATTAAACAACCAAAACACATTTAATTTAAGCATAATAATCAAACAATTTAAATATACACATAGGATTTAATGTGTGTTAAAAGCTGTTATATAGTCTCTTCATATGTAAATTAAATCATTTAATTCTTATACCATCTTTATAGGCAGATATTATTACTACACATGTTTTACAGATTAGATAATTGAGGCACAGAGAAGTCAAGTAATCTACCTAAGGTTATATAGTTAAGTGTCAAATCTGAGATTTGAATCCAGTCTGCTTGGGGCAAATCACCCATGGACTTAACCATTACATCATACTATCAGTACAAATGAATAACATCCTAAATCACACATGAACCTTCATCAGTTTCCCGGTCCCATCTGGGCTCAGATGAAGGCCAGGAAGTGGAGCAGATCTAACAGGTCATGAAAAAAGGAGAGCCTCATCAGCTTCCGCTGGAGCCAGAGCAGTGCACAAAATGTGGGCCCAGGGTATTGGAAAGGAGTCCTGGCCTCTACTCATCCTACCTTGGGCTCCACACAGCCATTGGAACTCCTCAGACCTGCCAGCCTGCTGACCTCGCCAGGGAGATTCCTGGTGAGAGATGCTAAGTCCCTCACATGACAGCTTCTTGCCTCAAAGAGCAGACCACCCAGCCCAGCGCCTGCGTCTTCTGACTCTGCTCTTGCTCCTTTCTCTTGCAGAACATTTATAGCCAGCTGCTCTGATTCAGAAGTTTTCTCACGTCCAGGCCTTCCTTAGCAGCCCCTGTCCTGACTGCGTTATTCCCTACCAGATGATGCTAACAGCCTCGTCATTGGTCTTCTGGGCTCAAGTTTCTCCTCCAATTCTTCCTCTTCACAAAGGTTACAACAACTTTTCTCCAGTGTATCACTGACTAGGTCGTGCTCTTGCTTTAAAAGCAGTGGCTTCCTTTAGGGTGTTCCCATTTGGGGAAACTAAGGGAAGCATGTTTTGGAACTTTCAGCACTACTTTGCAAGTTTTCTGTAAATCTAAAATTTATTCCAAAACAAAAAGGTTATTTTAAAGCACAAATGGCTCACCATGCCCCTTACCCTGATGTTCAAGATCCTCTGGCACACCCCTGCCCCCAGCTGCTTTCCCATCATTTCTCGAAGATGCCTTCTTTTGGGAACCCCAATACTATTACATTGTTTGGAATGCTCTTCTTTACATCCTTGACTTTCTTCCCTGTTAGCCTGATGAGTTCTCAGTCAGTTGTTTTTATTTACGACATACTTAATGTAGTACTGTGTGCTACTATTTATGCAGTAATAGTTCTATGTCCTAAGCATCTTAAAAATATTAATTAATGTAATCTTTACAACAACCCCATAAGGAAGGTAAACATTTTACAGATAGGGGAATGAAGGCACAGAGAAGTTAAGTAACCTACCTCAAATCACACAGAATTGGTATTCAAACCCAAGCACTCTGAATCTAGACTCCATGCTCTTAACTAGTACACTGTGCTGCCTTTTCAGCTTTCAAAATTCACCTTGAACATCATCCCTTCTGGAGCCTTCCTTGATGTCTTTCCAATAAAGTTACTCTTTTCCCCACTCTCAGGTCCCAAAGCTCTTTGTATATTAATTAATTCACTAAAAATTAACCAATCGATCCATCCATTCACTCATTCATTCATTATGCAATGAAACATACTTGTTGAGCACTCACTATATGGCCAATCATTCTTCTAGGCACTGAGAATCCATCCATCTAAAAGCAATCTGTGCAATCCTATATTGGAATTATTGGTTGATGTCTCTCTTTCTCCCTGGGGACTCCCCCTTGAAACTGTTAATCTTTGTAACTCCTTTAGAATCTTGCACAGTACCTGGCATGCAGTTTGTCCTCAGTGAATGTGTTTTTCAGGAATAAATGAATAGTTAATCAAGAATGGTGGTGACAGTAATGATAGTGTCAACCAATCAGAGGAATCTGATGTGTGACTGTGACAGTGTGGGCCAGGGGCCAGGTACATTGCTGCAGTAAAGCCCCAGGCCAGGAGGCTCCTGGGGAGATGACAAGTACCTTCTGTATGTAGACCAAGCCGTTGTTGTCACTACGATTATTTCTGCTGTTAGTGCTGGTGTTATGCTACAGCGTGGCAGATGCCAGCAGCAAGCTGGCCTGCCACACTTCCTCATGGCAGGAGAAGCATCAGGGAAGCAAATGCTTTCAGAGGATGAGCAGAGAGGACCAGGCTGGGGATGGGCTTTCAGCCCAGACTCTGAGCAATCCAAACATCAGTTCTGGGTGGCTGGAGTCAGGGCATGTTTCTCTGTTGTCTTGTTTCTGCAGTCCAAAGCCCTAGATAGATGAAGGAGCAGGGATATAGAAGAGGGGTCCTTTGGAGCAGGAACCATCAGATTAAAGGGCCCCAAGCAAAAGAGTTCATCAACTTTTGTTGGCTCAGAGACTTACCATGTGATGGGAAATTTAGGGGTGGGTTCCAGGTGGAATATGGGTTTGCAATGAGAATGGGAGGGGGACAGATAAGGCAGAGCTTAACATAGCTCTGAATTCCTTTATTTTTCCAAGCCCTGGGAGGAGGTACACTAGGTTTCCCAGCTCTATTTAATCTCCCTGGGGATCAAAAGTCAGATGGCACAAATGATACTTCTGATGTTTGTGCAGAATTCTCATAAGTCCTCTTTGACTTTTCCTAAAGGACCCCAGAATCACTGTATTTAATGATTATGGGCTTCTTGGGCCACTGGAATTCTCTAAAAGTCATTAGGTCCATCCCCCTGCCTCTGGGCAAGAGGTTGAAAGAGTTATAGGTGGTAAATAGCAATTACGAGCCAGTGACATGCTTGGGGCTGTCAGTTTCAGACAGTTCAAGGTAGCAACAGGTCTCTAATTATGGACCACTTCTTTTTTTTTTTTCCATTTATTTTTATTAGTTGGAGGCTAATTGCTTTACAATATTGTAGTGGGTTTTGTCATACACTGACATGAATCAGCCATGGATTTACATGTGTTTCCCATCCCGATCTCCCCTCCCACTTCCCTCTCCACCCGATCCCTCTGAGTCTTCCCAGTGCACCAGGCCCGAGCACTTGTCTCATGCATCCAACCTGGGCTGATGATCTGTTTCACCCTAGATAATATACATGTTTCAATGCTGTTCTCGCGAAACATCCCACCCTCGCCTTCTCCCACAGAGTCCAAAAGTCTGTTCTGTACATCTGTGTCTCTTTTTCTGTTTTGCATATAGGGTTATCGTTACCATCTTTCTAAATTCCATATATATGTATTAGTATACTGTATCGGTCTTTATCTTTCTGGCTTACTTCACTCTGTATAATGGGCTCCAGTTTCATCCATCTCATTAGAACTGATTCAAATGAATTCTTTTTAATGGCTGAGTAATATTCCATTGTGTATATGTACCACAGCTTCCTTATCCATTCATCTGCTGATGGGCATCTAGGTTGCTTCCATGTCCTGGCTATTATAAACAGTGCTGCGATGAACATTGGGGTGCATGTGTCTCTTTCAGATCTGGTTTCCTCAGTGTGTATGCCCAGAAGTGGGATTGCTGGGTCATATGGCAGTTCTATTTCCAGTTTTTTAAGAAATCTCCACACTGTTTTCCATAACGGCTGTAATAGTTTGCATTCCCACCAACAGTGTAAGAGGGTTCCCTTTTCTCCACACCCTCTCCAGCATTTATTGCTTGTAGACTTTTGGATAGCAGCCATCCTGACTGGCGTGTAATGGTACCTCGTTGTGGTTTTGATTTGCATTTCTTTGATAATGAGTGATGTTGAGCATCTTTTCATGTGTTTGTTAACCATCTGTATGTCTTCTTTGGAGAAATGTCTGTTTAGTTCTTTGGCCCATTTTTTGATTGGGTCATTTATTTTTCTGGAATTGAGCTGCAGGTGTTGCTTGTATATTTTTGAGATTAATCCTTTGTCTGTTGCTTCATTTGCTATTATTTTCTCCCAATCTGAGGGCTGTCTTTTCACCTTGCTTATAGTTTCCTTTGTTGTGCAAAAGCTTTTAAGTTTAATTAGGTCCCATTTGTTTATTTTTGCTTTTATTTCCAATATCGTGGGAGGTGGTTCATAGGGGATCTTGCTGTGATTTATGTTGGAGAGTGTTTTGCCTCTTTTCTCCTCTAGGAGTTTTATAGTTTCTGGTCTTACATTTAGATCTTTAATCCATTTTGAGTTTATTTTTGTGTTTGGTGTTAGAAAGTGTTCTAGTTTCATTCTTTTACAAGTGGTTGACCAGTTTTCCCAGCACCACTTGTTAAAGAGGTTGTCTTTTTTCCATTGTATATCCTTGCCTCCTTTGTCAAAGATAAGGTGTCCATAGGCTCATGGATTTATCTCTGGGCTTTCTATTCTGTTCCATTTATCTATATTTCTGTCTTTGTGCCAGTACCATATTGTCTTGATGACTGTAGCTTTGTAGTATAGTCTGAAGTCAGGCAGGTTGATTCCTTAATTATGGACCACTTCAATTCTACTGTGGCTGCATCAGCTCCTGTGGGACCTGCAACAAGAGTTGTGTTTTGGCCATCAGCAGATGTGACCACTTTGGTCCCTGGGGTAATGCAAGGAAGAGAAAGGTGTCATTTGTCTGACAGCTTCCAGTATGCTGGAACCTACTGCTAAAAACACCAGCCAGATCTGGTGTTTGTGTTTAGGCCAATCCCACAACCCAGGGATGGGCGGTGGGGAGATTTTCCAAGGACAAGTCTTTCTTTCCAGATGGAGAAACTAAGGCTTGGAGCACAGATGTAGTCATAGACTCTTTCCAGTCTCTAGGTTCCTGATTATTAACTTAACCTCTTCCCTAGGACTGGTTCAATCTCAAAACCTGCTAACTGAAAGCCAAACTTCTTTTTCCCAGATCAGTAGTGGGGAAGCAGAAAAGAGAATCTGAAAGTTGCGAAGGTTTTTTATCTGTCCTGGCTCTTTTCCTCTAAGACTGCTTCTATCACCTCAGGGTACCTCGGTTAGGAAAGATACTGCTTTTCGGGGTTTCCATCCCGAATCCATGCAGTTCATCCATTTGTACCTTAATCTCTCTGTGGTTACCCCAAACATAACATCATCCACCCCTGGCTTTCTCCCCTGTCCTGCCTCTCCAGCTGAGACTTGGATGGTTGCCTTCCCGCTTCTATGCTTTGGTTTGTACCCTGCATTCTGTCTGGCCTCACTTCTCTCTGACCCAACCTCTCCTGTAATGAACTTCCTTCTGGTATATCCTTCGTACATCCACTCCCACAGTGGTGGATAGCTCTCATGGACATTTCTTACCACATATTAATTGGTCCTTTGCATAACTGACAGATAACTCTGGAGGTTGAAGAAATGCCTTTGAAGATGGTGAATGCATATTAGTAATATCATTTATTAAATGCATACTGGTATGTCAGGCACTAGGCTAAGCACTTTGTTTTATCTCATTTTATCCTCACAACTCTCTGAGGTAAGTGCTATTATTTTCCATTTTGTAGATAATGAAACGAAGACTCAAAAACGTTGAGCATCTTGGTCATGGTCTTCCAGCTAGTCAGTGGTCGAGCCAGGATCAAAACTTTCACTTGTTTTATGTCCAAACACGAGATTTTAACCACTATTTGCTTGTGTCTCCAAGTTGAAGGCACAGAGTTTTCTGAAACATGACAAAAATCACTGGTAAGCACAGAGATCATTTTATGGACATCCAAGAAACATGTGTTTGGAAGAAAGCTTCCTGACCTGACATAGAAGGTGCTAAATAGAAAGGTGATGAGGGAATTACCTGGCAGAACAACAATTAGGACTCCCTGCTTTCACCGCCAAGAGCACTGGTTTGATCCCTGCTCAGGGAACTAAGATCCTGCAAGCTGTATGGTGTGGTCAAAAAAAAAAAAAGAATAGAGGAAAGATAAACATCCAGGCTGAAGTAAAAGTAGGTACTATGAAGGCCAAAGATGTGATATAGAAAGGTGCTTTGTACAAAAGGATAAGGATTTAGAAATGCTGCTTATGACTTCAAGTATCTAACCATCAATAAAATATGCAAGACAAAAAAAAGAACTGTTTAAATGATGTATTTGCCCAACATGAATGAACAGCCTCAGAAGTACCACCAAGGCTGAGAAGAATGGGACTGGAATGTGGAAGAGAGTGTTTTACACAATGTGAGCTTAATAAGACCAAAACCTGGGGACTATCAGGGCTTGTTCCAGAGGGGCAGATGGCATATTTCAGATGTAATCAACGAAGCAAGGGCAGCTTTGGGAGATGAAACCAAGGACATCTAATAAACAGCAGTGGTTGAATGTCATGACCAGTCCATGAGGCAAAGACAGGGCCAAAGGGGAAGCTATAGTCAGTGAAGGTCCATCAGAGCGTGCCAAGCAAATGGGTTCTGACTGGCAGAAGCAAATGAAACTGGAGACATGGAAGCTTGAGGAGGGGGACAGTCATTCAATTAACCATGGTTCTGGCAGAAGGTCCCTTGCTGTTGAGACATCTTCCCATCACACTGTGTATTTTTTTTAAAAGTGCTGACTTGCATCGTGCAATGAAAAGACGTACTTTGTTCAACATAAATCTGTCTACTGGAAGGAGTGTGGTGTAAACCAGAGGACAAGAGATACACTTTGGTAACAGGTGTGAATTTTACTCTATAACAGTCACATGTAAGAAGTGGTACATTTTTCTACATTTGATAAATATCACATAAGCCCTCACTCGCTCTGGTCAAAAAGAAAGTCAACTTCAGAAATGTTTTGGGGGACTCGCCCTCTTCCTAAGATCATACAAAAATTCTGAGTAATGTACACAGGCTTCACTTAGATTCCCTAGATGCAGAATCTGAGATAGGGATTCTTGTTCAAGTGACTTATTCGGGGAGTGATTTCTGGAGAGGGTGTGAGAGAAGCAGGATGGGACAGAATAAAAAGCTGGCGAGAATGCAGTCTTAACTGGTTCTACAAGAAAGCTCTGGAGCACAAAATGGACCTCAGAATTAGTTACCCATTGAGGCAAAAGAACCAGTCTTTTGTATCCCTGTGTCAATGAGGTATTGCTCAAGATGGAGCGCAGCCTCTCAGGTGAGGGGATGATAATTCTCTAGAAAAGAAGGTAGCTGTTCCGGGCTGACTGTTTGTGTCCTCTACCCAAATTCATATACTGAATCCCTAACCACCAGTATGATTATACTTGGAGACAGGGCCTTTGGGAGATAATTAGGATTGGATTAGGTCATGAGGGTTTGCCTTCATGATGGAATGAGAGGCCTTATAAGAGAAAAGGAAGATATAACTCTCTCCCTCCCTCCGTCTTTTTCTTTCTCTCTCTCCACATTCTGAGGAAAGGCCAAGTAAGGAGATAGTGACAAGTCAGCCATCTGTAACCCTGGGAAAGAGCTCTCACCAGGAACTGAACTTTGTTGGCACCTTGATCTCTAGTCTACAGAACTGAGAAAATAAATTTCTACTGTTTAAGCCACCCCGGCTGTAATCTTTTGTATGGTAGCCCAAGCAGACTAATACAGCAGTTGTGAATTGTTATCAACCAACGTAACTTGGGGGGGGGGGGTGTTTACACAGATAGAGTGTCTGCAGTTCATCCTTTGCCCCAGTCAGCTCTACTTTTTTCTCATATTAAATTCACTCTGTCTAGGCATAGCTTCTTCAGGACCCTGGTTGGTCACAATTCTGACTGACCAATTCTAAACTTACAAGAGTAGGGTTTTGTGGAATGAACTATAGCCTCTCTTGCTACATTTTGTCTATGAGCTGTAATTGGCATTCACCATCTTCCTCTACCACCACTCATTTTATTTTTTTAATTTTTTTGGTCAAACCATGCAGCCTATGGGCTGGACCAGAGATCTCTTAGTTCCTGGACCAGAGATTTTGCCTGCACCCCCTGCAATGGAAGCTCTGAGTCTTAACCATTTTGTTATTTATTTTTTATTTTATTTATTTATTTATTTTTGGCTGTACTGTTACCGTATGCTAGCTTCTCATTGCGGTGGCTTCTTTTGCTCTGGAATACAGGTTCTGGGCTTCCCTGGTGGCTCAGATGGTAAGGTGTCTGTCTGCAATGCAAGAGACCCGGGTTTGATCCTTGGGTTGAGAAGATCCCCTGGAGAAGGAAATGGCAGCCCACTCTAGTACTCTTGCCTGGAAAATCCCATGGATGGAGGAGCCTGGTAGGCTATGGTCCATGGGGTCCCAAAGAGTCAGACACGACCGAGCGACTTCACTGCACTTTTTCACAGGCTCTAGGGCGTGTGGACTTCGGTAGCTGGTGACATGTGGGCTCAGAAGTTGTGGTGCATGGACTCAGTTGTCCAGTGGCATGTAGAATCTTCCTGGACCAGGGATCGAACCCATGTCCCCTGCACTGGCAGGCAGAGTCTCAACCACTGGACCAGCAGGGAAGTCCCTGCCACTCATTCAGATCTCTCTCCCCTTTAGCTTACCTGGTAAGTTGACCCACTTCCTAATTTTTTTTTCCCTTCAGCTTCATTGAGATATATTTGACATATAATACCATGCATTAATAAGTCCAAGGTGTACAATGTGATAATTTGATACACATTCACACCCTCATTTCTAAGGTGTCCAGTCTTGACAGTTGGTCACCAGACCCTTACCAGGCCATGGTTGCTAAACTTATAGTTCAGCTGGGTGTAATAGTACCAAGAGATGCCCCAATAGATCACCTGGGTGCCAGGTATATTCCTCTATGTCCTCATTATGTAGCACACCCCTCTCTCCTCATGATGATTAGCATCAATTATCCCTGCCAAACTCTTTGTGCAGTTTACTTGTGCTCTCTGGACTAGGTCAGACTTGATCCTAGATGTCTCACTTTCACTTTATGATGTATCACTGCTGGGCCCACTTCATCTTATAATCTGGTAGGTTAGATAGAACTCAGCTCATAATGAGAAATTCAAACTACATGGTCATTTAACATCCTATGGTCAGACACTTCTATCCAGATGGTATACCCTTTCTCTAGAGTCAGAAGTCTGAGCTACAACTCTCCCACTGCGGATTAACAGAAGTCTCATATGGCATGCTTCTTTACCAAAGACACTTGTAGTAGCACACAGTCAGCTGGGGCAAGGGGCCCAAGTAGCCAGGCTGCTTATATTGTAGCCTGACACTGCTGAAGCACTTTCTTATTCTGAACCCGCTCAGAGCTAGAGAGCCTCAATGTGACAACAGAGAAGACCCCCAGGTCACCACTCAGCCTCTAAAGCAAAAAATACAAAGCTTAATTTATTGCTTACTTACGTACATGCTGATTAGGCTTAGTTTCTCCAAGAAAAGCAGACTGTTTATCTTAGAGTTTTGGGACAGCATGGAATTCAGAGACTGTAGATTTTCAGGGGCATGAGTGGGTTGATATAGTCTTAATAAGTGCGGTTTCTTGGGTGAATCTGTTCATTGGCTGGCATTCAGAAGTATGTTTGTTGGGATGGGTCAAGTCTTGACTGGCTGACTTAGAAATAAAGAGCTGTCACTGAATGATTCACTTACAAAAAAAGCATGTTCATTATGTCATTGACTGATGTATCAATACTGATTGAGTAAAAGTGTTTAAACCTGTTCTGGTGATTTGTTACCAAGGGTATAGAGCTCTCATTTATTGATTAGGCAGGTTTAAAACAGATTCTTGCTCGGTACCATGACCTCAAAAAACAGTCAATCTTTTCATAATAATGTGGAAACTTTTTAAAAAAGTATTTATTTTTGGCTGCATCAGGTCTTAGTTGCAGTACGTGGGATATTTGTTGTGGGCGTGAGGGTTCAGTACTTGCAGTGTGCCGTCTTAGTTGTCCCGCAGCATGTAGAATCTTAGTTCCCAACCATGGATGGAATCTATGTCCCCTGCATTGGAAGGAAGATTCTTAACCACTGGACCACCAGCAAAGTCCCAATAATATGGAAACTTTTAAATTCTGTTTTCCCTTTTGATTTTTCACTCAGCCAAAACTCATAAAAAGAGTTTTAAAGCCACTCGAGAAATATGACCCAAGATTTCTCAGGCCTGACCAAGAAAACAAGTTCAAACAACTCTTGAGTCTACTATCTAAGACAGCCAGGCTGTTTCCTTCTAGCTTAGATGTAAACTGTTCCATTTCCCTGGAATGTTGGTTGATATAAAATATGAAGTTGGGGGCCAGATGGTATACCTATGATGTAATATGTGAATCCCTCCATAATTTTGTTTTTCTGTTCTGTAAAATGTTCTTGCCTAAGAACTTTAGACCCAGTAGCTTGTTAGCATGAAGTGAAAGTGAAAGTCACTCAGTCATGTCCAACTCTTTGTGGCCCCATGGACTACACAGTCAATGGAATTCTCCAGGCCAGAATACTGGAGTGGGTAGCCATTCCCTTCTTCAGGGGATCTTTCCAACCCAGGAATCGAACCAGAGTCTCCTGCACTGTAGGTGGATTCTTTAACAGCTGAGCCACAAGGGAAGTCCAAGAATACTGGAGGGGGTAGCCTATCCTTTATCCAGCAGATCTTTCCAGCCCAGGAACTGAACTAGGGTCTCCTGCACTGCAGGCGGATTCTTTACCAACTGAGCTATCAGGGAAACCCATTAGCATGAATACCTGCTAAAGAATTGCCTTTAACTTCTGAAGTAGGAGAAAGGGAGTAACAGAAGCCAGAAAGGGCAGGAATAAAGTTAAGCAAGAATGTGTCTTGGTTGGAGTCTAGCTTTAGACTGATCCACAGAGAAACTCTGGAGGACAAACTATGTTCCACTTTAAGCTAAGGGAATTGATCTTTTATCCCTGTGTCAGTAAGTTAATGATTGGGGAGTGGGAATCAATTCATAGCCTCCCAGGCAAAAATGCTTCCCTTATGGTTGAGAGAAGTCCTCCGAAGAAAGACAAAGTTGTGAGTTGATATTCATCAAGATTTATAGAAGCTAGGATATGGCAGCTACTACAAGTAGGTAAATAGATATGGGCAGGGCATCAACATTATCTGATATATTAATATCCCTGAATATTTAGGGGTGGACCACTGATTTCCAGTCTTGGTCCCAACCTTACTATCTAAGCTCACAGAGTCTTTTGAGTATGGGCTAAGCTGATGCCTCCGTGTCAAGCTGGGGAGTCTTGGCAAAGCTGGGAGCCCCCTGTACTATGACCACACTCCCTAGGTACTCTGCACTTCCCAGAGTTCATGAAGGAGCAGGATATGACTTCTTATACTCATGGAGCCAAACAAGCCTGCATCTCCTTCCCATCTCAAGAAAAACAATAAGCAAACCTCTCTTCTGAATGTCCCTTTGATAAGTAAAGAAATTGAAGCTCAATGAATTTTGCACCCAAGTTGGAAGAGGTAGAGCTGGGACCAGACTTAGGTGCTGATTCACAGGCCTCCCACTACTTTTGGGGTCTGCAAACTATGTTCGATGAGCCAAATCCACCTCTCCCTTTCACCTGCTTTTTTGTAAATAAAGTTTTATCGGAACATTGCCATGTTCACTGATTTATATATTCGCTGTGGCTGCTTTTGCACTACAACGGCATCACTGAATAGTTATGGCAGATACTTGATGGCCTATAAAGCCAAAAATACTCACTATCTGGTTCTTTACAGAAAAATTGACTACATCATGCCATTTCTGGAACCTCTGCAGGCACTTTTTCTAATTCTAACATTCAGTTATTCTAAGACTTTAACTGAAGAAGGGATTCTCCCTAATTCTTAGTGAAATAGAACAAGTTATACCTTGAAAATTAACTTTCTTCTATTATAATGAGAAGTTAGAGAATCTAGTTTGACTTAGGTAGAGGGGATTTCCTGGGGAGGAGGACGAATGGCCAGCTTACAAGATGCTTGGGGAGGTCCTTTCTTTTTAAGGTCCTTTTTAAAAATTGGGTTTTCCAATTCAGAATTCTGCAGCCTTTATGAATGAATGGATGAATAGATAAATATTGGTATATGCAAAGGAAAAAAGTTCTGGAAGGATACAGACATCTGGTAAGTATTACCTCTGGTGAGAGGAGGAGAGAGAGTTAACTTCACTTCTGCGTTATTTGTGTATGTACAGTATAACTATGTAATTTTCGCAATTGTAAAACACAGACAAAATGACAGAAAGGGAGTGAGGCTTAAGAGACTGCCTCCCCAGTGGTGTTTAAGAAAGGATGTTTCTAGGATGATGGATGCATCTGTATTCATAGTGAGACGGTCGACGTAATGACCTCGCTTGCCTCTGGTATAATCCCATGATAGATTGGCTGCCCCAAGCTCCTCAGGCTCTGTGTTCCTGCATGGGCAGAGAGCTGGAAGAAACATTCAGAAGGGAGTAGGGACTACACATTTTTGCCGAAGCAAGAGAATTGCATAGTTGTGTTTATTTATTTATTTTTTTTTTAAATTTTTTATTTTTTTTCCAGTGGGTTTTGTCATACATTGATATGAATCAGCCATGGATTTGTTTAGAGATACAATTGCAACCAGTTTTCCATTTCTGAGTAAGCTATTTAGTATGAAGACTCAATTATGAAACCATTCAAATATCAGAAACTAATCATGGAATATATTAGCTTTCCCAGAATGGCTGAAACATGTAAAGGGATGGCTGTACTTTTTCCTATTAAAATACGAGTGATACCTGAGCACTGTGAAACATTCAAATAATATAGATGTGTATAAAATAAAAAGTAAAGGTGCTCCCTTCAAATCACTGTTATCAGAGGTAGCAACTACATATAATTTGAGGTTGGAACAACATAAACACATCTTTTATTATTTGTCTTCATGTTTAGATCTTTCTAAACTCAGTCATATTTTACAATTATGAAATATGTTAGAAGGGCTCCTTTCAAATTTCAGGTTTATTTTTCTCTAATCTAGCTTGCAGAAAAGGGGTTTCAAGAGATATTTTACCGAGAACCGAAGGGAAATTGCCAGCTAAAGACGCACACCTTTGGGCAGACGCATGTGCTCGGCACTTTATATACAGCGCGTGATTTCCTCCTCAAGCGAGTTTTAAACTCCCAATTATAAATAAAGTAACTAGGTATCACGTAACACTACGTGAGGCAAGTGCCCAGTACTGCCGGGATCGCAAGGAACCAGAACAGGTCAAAAGCCAAGAGCAGCGTTTTACGCACCAAACGCCACGCCCACTTTCCAAACTCTCGCGACAGTTGTACGTCATCCGTGAGCGCCGGTGGCCAGAACTGTCGCGGGGCCTGCGACGCGCGGACCTCTGCTCGGAGGTGCTGTCTCACCCGTGAGGCGGAGAAGCCGGCCAGCCCCGCGCTCGATTAAGCCTGCAGTCCCCGGCCTCCTGCCACCATGGAGTACCTCATCGGCATCCAGGGTCCCGACTATGTCCTTGTCGCCTCCGACCGGGTGGCTGCTAGCAATATTGTCCAGATGAAGGATGGTGAGAGGAAGCAGGGGAGGCCCGGCCGGGCCTGGGTATAGGGACAGCCGGGAGGAGTTCGTGGGAGGTTGGGTGAGTACCGGGGAGGTCTGGGGCATGGAACCTCGACGGCCCTGGTCAGCCCTTGCGTAGTTTTAGAATTAGGAGACAGGCAGACAGGCTTAGGGCCTTGACTTTGGCTCCTCCCAGGGCTCCTGGGTCAGTACTGTGCTCCAGCTTTTGCTGAATGCTTACTAGGCGAGAGTTGCTTAAGGGAACTCAGTTTAAGTGTTTAAGCGCCAGCCCGGCTTCAGGATTCCTAGACCCCCTAGTCTCTGATAGATTTCTTGTTGTCGGTGCTGATGAGGTTAGATTGTGACAGCATAAGGTGGGATCCTGGGGAGAGTGAGAAATTGTGGGACTAGAAACCTGCCGTTTCCCTTCCACTGTCTATAGCTTCCCGAGTCTTAGCTCTGATCCTTCCTTTTCAGGGCACTGGCTACCTAGTTTTCCTTGTATTTAAGTAGCTAGTGGAGTTAGGAAACTGGAACCCCCGTCAGTCATTTGCTTTATGACTTTGTACAAGTTATTTCGCAGTGCCCAAATTTCCTCATCTGCTAAATCAAGATTAGTAACACCAACCTAAAAAGCTTGTTGAGAGGGTTGAGTTGAAAAAGTTTTGTGCAGATGTTTAACACTATGACAGATACTTGGTAGTAAACATACTGAGCACTTGTATACGTGTTATTTTAAGCAGTTTGCAGTAATTCATTGAATCTTTTGAAATGAATGCTGCCACATTGACAGTTCTGAGGCATAGAGGTTAAGAAACTTGCCTAAGGCCTCAGGTGACAGAACCCAGGTTCAGCCCTATGCAATTTGACTCCATATTTTTAAAAGATTTTGGTTGCTTGTTTGCGGAATCTTAAGAATGTGTTTTCATGATTCATAGATATCCTACTTTTGAAAAAGTATTAATCTGTTGGCCCAGATGATTTAATGTTCATTTGACAAATAGGTTTGGAGCACCTATATGTCTGTTACAGTGCTAGGTGCTGAAGGGATGCAAAGAAAAATAAGATGTGGCCCTTATCTTAGAAGTTACAGTTTAATAAGGGATTCAGATATGTGTACAAATAATTATAACACAAGCTAGAAAATGATGCTGCGTATGAAAAGTACATTAAAACTTCTCAGGTAGTGCAGAGAGAGCAGAGATAGTTTTTATCTACTCCAGAGGAAGAAGAGATCTACAACTAGATCTCTAGTTGTAGAGACTAGGGACGGCTTTGAGGGCAGGTAACAGTTCATTCTTGGCTTAAGGAAAGAAAAGTTATTAAACTGTTAAACTTTTATGGTGTGGATTGTGTTCTTTAAGTCAAATTACTTTATGAAATTCCATGATATATTTGTAGAAGTTTTACTTGTAAACCATGTTTTCCAAAGTAGTCAGTTCGTTTTTTAAGGGTATATCTGTCCATTATTTTGAATACTAAGGCCTTTGACATGCAAGTGAGTTTAGCATGAAGTAGTTTCAGTTCAGTTCAGTTGCTCAGTCGTGTCCAACTCTTTGCGACCCCATGAACCGCAGCACACCAGGCCTCCCTGTCCATCACCAACTCCTGGAGTCCACCTAAACCCATGTCCATTGTGTCAGTGATGCCATCCAACCATCTCAACCTCTGTCGTCCCCTTCACCTCGTGCTCTCAATCTTTTCCGGCATCAGGGGCTTTTCAAATGAGTCAGCTCTCCGCATCAGGTGGCCAAAGTTTTGGAGTTTCTTTTTTTTTTTTTAGTATTGGAGTTTCAATGAAGTAGTTTAACAGTAACAAATTCAGTACGTTTATAGGTGTTCTGTTTCTTCATAATAATATATATGAAGCCACTTCAAAAAATAGAATGTGTTTTAAGCCTACTTACATACACAGTACTTTTAGGTGTTATAGGGTATGCAGTGTATTTGGTATAATCCATAAAGGGGTCTAAGACATTAAGAAAACCAGGAAATAAATATCACAAGATGATTTTGTATGATAAAAAGAAGTATCACCAGTGAGTATTAGGTTAGCTTTTAAATTAATGGTTTCAAAAGTAAATCCTTATGTTATTCAGAGAAATCACTGTGGTATAGAAGATGAATTTGAGTTAGTTCTTTAAAAATGCTTGAAAATAATTGTACTTAGCTCTAATTTTCCCTATAGTGTATTCAGATATAAAAATGTTTATGATAGAAGCTTTGGAATTGTATAAGGACTTTTTCTTACCTTTCATTTCATGAAGAAACTATATAGGGTAGGCTGAAAATGAATTAACCTTTTGAGATTCATTATTCTTCTGGTATAAAATGAGAGTGACGCTTCCAGTTTTTTGGTTTGTCATTATAAGGTATTTTGATACTATAGAGAAGATGTTTCCCAGAGATTGCTTGCTTGTTAAAGTGGTGCAATATTTCAGTTTGGCTACATGCCACATTTCATTTCTCTTATCTTCTGGCCTGTATAGAATTGCTTTTAAATTTCTCACAGTATCTCAGCTCACACAGATTGCTCTTTTTCTTTTCCCCTGAATTCCTGTAGCATGTATAATCTGAACTTCATTGTCTCACACTGAGTATGATAATGTTGTACATGTACAGTTTTCCCCACCTATGAGTTAGGCAGAGGTAGGTGACAGTATCTTCATTTTACACACTTGGAAACTGGCTTAGAAAATACAGATAATTTGCTCAAGTTCAGACTTGAGCTCAACTAGACTTGCTCAACCCAGGCTACGAAAATCTCTTGGGTTCCAGTCTAAAGTATTGTATGCTTACATTGCTTATTTTGTTGTCCACTTGTTTCCTGTATGTGGATCTTGTATGTTCTTTTTCAAGGATCAGAAATTGCCTTGAGCTGTTTCCTGCATGATTTAGGGAGTGGTTAGCATCTTCTTTTTTTCTTTTTAATACCCCCTTCACCAATCACTATACAATGCATGTTTAAAAAACACTTTTTTGGTCTTGAATTAAGTTCATTTCAAAATTGAACAGTTGAAGAGATTACAGTTTCAAAATTTAGCATTTCTTCTAAGTATAACATAAATTCTTTGTAAACAGGCTTTCCCCCCCAGATATGAAGCTTTTTTTCTCATTATGACAATAAACATATTAAGTAGTGTTTTCTTACAAAGATGGTGCATATGAAGTATAAACATTATAGGAAATATTCTTAAGCATAATGAAAGAAATAAAAATTGCCCATACTTCTGCAACTACAGGAACTCAGATGCCAGCAGCATCTAATACTCTTTTGGTTCTTTTTCTTTGCATAGATAATTTATCTATAAGTGAATTTTTTCTTTCATAAACAGTCTTTAAATCTTTAAAGTCATAGTCTTTAAATCTCCTGTAGCCTTTAACGAATAAAAGTGTTTGAATCTAGGAGTTTCAAGGCAGCTTGATACTATCTGCAGGCACATTTTCTGTGCACTTCCCCCCTAAAGTCTAGGAAACCTTATTACTGGTATCTCCAGTTCTCAAATACTTGTAAAGTATTTGACTATAGCATTTGTTTTTTAAATCCTGTTAAGAGATTTTGACATTTCAAAAGCTTTCAAACAGGAAGCATGTCTCCCAGCGAAGATTATTCAGCACTATTTGAAAAAGGAAAAGTGAAAGTGAGAGTAAGATAGGGAGATTTAGCTTTTTTCTGAAGCTACGGACTGAATGTGGAGTTTTCTTCCTTGGGCACTAATTTCTATCTGAATATTTATTTATCTGTTTAATCTGAATGTGTCTGGTTCAGCTAGATAAGATTAGAGTGTTGAGATTTTTGAGGTATTTTTAAATAGCTTAGTGCAATATTTATTAGGATTTTTGTTTGGCACTCACTGTAACTTTCTCTTTGCTTTGTAAATGGAGTTGGTGTACTTTTTTAAGGTGATTTATATTCTCAGTTGATTTTTTGTTCTTCCTTGAGATGGTTCCTTAATTGCAGCACTGGTTCTTTTCATATATGCTTTTGTTTATATAATAATTTACATTCTTATTTGTAGAGACATTTCAGGGTTTTGGAATCTTGAGCCGAAGATAATGGCCATTGGCTTGATTCCTTCTGTTTCTTTTTTTTTTTTTTTCCTTCTGTTTCTTTAGTTGTTGTTCATTGCATTTCAAAGTGCCTTAATGTTTTTAAGTGTATTTTCAGTTATCAGCTTTTATATATATTCTCCACCTGAAATTGATGTTAATAAAATATGCAGATGAATTTAACCTGGAGAGTGGAAGAGAGTAATTGATACAGTTGCCCATCAAAGTCTTCATAAAACAGTTATTCATAAAATTCAGTATGGTAATTGATAAGCCTATTTGTAGTTGCTGTGTAATAAGAATAATTTTCTGCTAAGATAATTTCTAACACTGTGTGTTTCTTCTTTGAGCAGATCATGACAAGATGTTTAAGATGAGTGAAAAAATCTTACTCCTGTGTGTTGGAGAGGCTGGAGACACTGTACAGTTTGCAGAATATATTCAGAAAAATGTGCAGCTCTATAAGATGCGAAATGGTGGGTAATACTTAGAATGTGGCTTTGGTGGTCTTGTCTTTAAAGTGTACTGAAAGAGAATATTCTATACTGGCAGTTCTATACATGTGCTCTTATTTTTATTTGAGTCTTACTATTTTTAAAGCCTTAGTTAGATCCTCCTTCTGGTCCTAAGAATTTTCTACAAAAATCCTAGAGCAGAAAAGAGAACTATTACAACACTGATACATTGGGGATAAAAATAACCCCACCTTGGAAAATGAGCATGATGATATGAGATTTTTAAGTGTTAGAGAATGTGACTTGAGCTACAGTATATACGAAATCTCAGAACTAAAAGACCTAAGTTAAACTTGGTTACTGTTTTTTTATGTGACAAATCACTTATCCTCTCTGGACCTTTACTTTCCTTGTCACTAAAATGGCATTATTGGGAATTCCCTGGCAGTCCTGGTTGGGATTCTGTACTTCATTGTAGAGGGGATTGGTTCGATCCCTTGTTGGGGAACTAAGATCCCACAAGCTGTGCAGCATAGTCAAACAATAAATAAATGGTATTGTTATAATAATATTAATGAATAGTATGTATGAAAATGCTTTGTAAACTTTAGACTCTGTGTAATTATAAGAGATTTACTGTGTCATAAAAGGGTTCTGCCTTGCCTCTCTGATAGGTTCTTATCTAGGGAGATAATTAGAATTTTTGTGAGATATTTTGTGAACTCTCTGGAGCTAATAAACTCTTATCCACTGGGAAAGCCTTCCTGTGAAATAATACTAGCCACTAGCCCTTGGATCCAGGGAAGTTTATAGTGATGCTTCAGCAGAAAAGAACCTTCCTTCCAGTTACTTACTGCACAGTGTAATAATACTCGTATACATAGAACTAGTATAAATTAAGGAAATTTTAATATAATTGTATGTATAAAATCACTGGATATGATCCATTTGTATAGTTTTCTAGGTGGCAAGCCTAGCATCATGTATTCAGTTCTATAAATATTTTTGAGGGCCTCATCCATGTTAAGCCTTGTGTGTAGTACCATAGAGAATTCAAAGATGAATAAGGCTCAGTTCCTGCCATTAAGGAACCTAAAGTACATGGTATTTAGGCTTAAGCAAGTTTAGAATACTTTTTTTTTAAACTTTTTATTTCCTAATGGGATATAACCAACTAACAATATTGTGGTAGTTTCAGGTGAATGGTGAAGGGCCTCAGCAATACATGTACATGTATCTTTTCTCCCTCAGATTCTCCTCCTATTCAGGCTGCCACATAACACTGAGCAGAGTGCCATGTGTAAAATACTTTAATAATTATTTTTTAATGACTACTTGTTGTCTGCATGGTCCCCAGGAAGGGTCCCAGTGTTTCTGAAGTACAGTTGGTAGAGCAATACTTCCCTGTCCTGGCCCAGGAGAGCGTGGGGTAATAAACAAGAGAGTTTCTGTTATGTAACTCTCAGGGTCTAAAGTCAATGCATAAAACACAAATTGTATGTGGTTAGAATTGCCCTTAAAACTCCTAAGTTATATTTTGTGTATGTAACCCTACACAATATAGCTTGTGCATTTAAAATTCAATCAGTTCAGTTCAGTAGCTCAGTTGTGTCTGACTCTTTGTGACCCCATGGACTGCAGCACGCCAGGCCTCCCTGTCCCATCACCAACTCCTGGAGTTTACTCAAACTCATGTCCATTGAGTCGGTGATGCCATCCAACCATCTCATCCTCTGTCGTCCCCTTCTCCTCTTGCCCTCAATCCTTCCCAGCATCAGGGTCTTTTCAAATGAGTCATCTTTTCGCATCAGGTGGCCAAAGTATTGGAGTTTCAGCTTCAACATCAGTCTTTCCAATGAACATTTGGGACTGATTTCCTTTAGGATGAACTGGTTGGATCTCCTTCAGTCCAAGGGACTCAATAACTGAGCCAAAATAAGGGAAAGAAAGAAAATTTATATGCAGATGATCAGGCATCAGACTTTTCTGCCTTTTAAGATAATTGTGAAATCCTTAGCACTGTTTAGTTAGAGAATTGACAAGTATTCCTGCTTGTTCAGAGTTGTTTTCATTATAGTTTAACATGTACTAATAGACTTGTAAGGGTGAAATTCAGTAATATATGTGAAAGCACCTAGTGTAAGCTCTGAAACATAATAGCTGTTCAATAAATATTTGTTAGAATTTTAATCTTCATCTTACCTGATGTGATACTGGTATTTCAAACATTGTAGGCAATAATCACATGCAGTCTTTCCAAACTGGCATTTTCTTGTGGGTCTGCTGAGTTGTGGGTCATTGTGATTTTTGACACTAGCCCCATTTTATGCTGGAGTGTTAATGTCCAGAGTGTGTTACTAAGGCACATCTGATACCATTCCTCTGGGCTGTACTTTGCTTGGCATTATAACTTTATTTATAGAGGTTTTATGCTGGAGAGCCTCAATTTTTAAAATGTTACAGATAGCGATAGAAACAATTTTTTCCCTGTGGCTTGTGCTTTTGAAAATCATATTACACTTCTTAATAAAATTACTTCACTTAAAAAAAAGAAAACCTTATAAAGTATGACTGAGGCCATTCTAATTTCCAGCCTGTCTTTCCCAGTATCTTTTTTAAATAAACTAAAAACATTATCATCTCAAGACCTCTTTCTTTTTTATATATATATAAAACAGCTGTATATATTTGTACCTCTTTCCTTCTGCAGAGGAAACCACAGTCTGTTGCTGAATAAATAGCTTAATCAGGGCGATGAATTCAATCTCACTGTAGAATAGTTACCTTGGTTCTGTTTTATGCCCAGTAATCACTGCTGGTACTAACTAGCTATTGCCCAGCTGTTGACAAAGGCTACCCACTCCAGTAGTCTTTCCCTTCTCCAGGGGATCTTCCCAATCCAGGGATCAAACCCAGGTCTCCCGCATTGCAGTATCCTGGCCTGGAGAATTCCATGGACTGTATAGTCCATGGGGTCGCAAAGAATTGGACACTATTCAACAACTTCCACTTTCACTTTTCAACTGTTGACAACAAGTATGTATCTCTTGTACCAGGTTATGAACTGTCTCCCACAGCAGCAGCTAATTTCACTCGCCGAAACCTGGCTGACTATCTTCGGAGTCGGGTAAGCAATACAGCAAGCAGCCTTAGGAACAGAGAAATCTATGCTTCTTTTCTATTCCTATTACTCACAAGTAGTATTTTACCCTTATTTGGCCTTCCTGAGCCCTTCCTATTGCTATTTGTTATTTTTCAGTCTTGTGGGATTTGTTTTTTCTTTCTGCATAGTTGCTAATTAAAGCCCAGAGGGTGAACACAACAGTTGGAGAGAATTTGGAGGGGTACACCAACAGGAAGATCTGGCAATGGCCTTTTAATTTTCAGTGTTTTCACAGCAAACCATGTGTCTTAATTCCTTTGGTTGGATTATGTGGTGGTGGAGATGAAACCTTAAAATACTATTATGTACAAATTTTATTTTGAGAGTAACCGCGCCTTTCTGTGACTCTTCTTGCCAGTGCACACAGAATTACTCCTCTTCACTTAGTCTGGCCTTGTTGTTATCTTAGCACTGTCTTTGTTCCATTGACAGCATGTTAAAAGATGCAACATCTTAAAGATTCAATGAAAAAAGAAAGGGGAAAAGAGGATTGAATGTATTAAAGGTTGTGTAGGATGTGCCAAGAAAGTTGGTATGATCGCTGAAGGTGTGTAGTATTCCCTTCCCACAGGGACTCAGTAAATAGAGATCTGCCATGTGACTTTACCCCCTGTGCCTGTTTACTCATCTATGAAATCGTGATAGCTTCCTAACCCCACAGGAGTGCTAGGATAATGAATGCTTGTAAATCATAATATTTAACATTCATATGACTTTTGCCCAAAGCATTTTGCTTAATAATTTAATCTACTCACTAGTCTGCTGAGATATATAGTAGTTAATTCTCTCTCGCTGATAGGAATGAAAAGCATAAAGTGGCAAAGGGATTAGCTGCAGGTCACACAGCAGGTCAGGCAAAAGCTGCACTGATGGTACTGTAATTACTTGCCTGTTCTGCCTTGACAGCTACTTGGTTTTTCAGTAGTGTTTCTAGAACATAATTTTTTTTTTCATCTGTACTTATTTAAGCTGATTTATGACAAATCAAAACAAGTACAGGTTTTGATTTGTTACATATTACAGGTTTTAAAGCAGTTTATTTTCTAGTGTCTAATACTGAATTGAGAACTTCTTAGTAAATAGAATCTTTCTTTGCTAGCTTCGACCAAGGAGTTTGTGCAATATGAAAAATTGTGAGGTTTGAAGAGAAGCTAAAAACAGGATGAATTGGGTAGAGGGGATAAATTTATATACATTGTTTTAATCTGGGTGAAAGATCAGTGGCTTTTCTTATTTACTCTTCCCCAAGAGAGGTAAATGGATCAGATACAACCTTCCCTGCTTCTTAGAAGTTCCTGTGGTATTCAGTAGAGAGTATACTGTGGCTTGCTGTGTAAAATATCCCTCTGACTTGCCAGGCAGAATTGGAATAAGAATTCCAGCTTTCGGCACAATAAACACTTTGTCTTAAATGCTACAGACATTAAGTGAGTTAAGCTCCTTTTAGAATTGAGATAAGAGAGGCAATGTGCTTTATGCAAATGCAGTGAATCCGGTTAATCTCCTAGCAGAAATGTTTGATGTCTTAACAAATAAATATCCCTTGTAGACAGTGACATGGGGCTGTAGTAAACATTGATTACCTCTGCCTTGTGCTTCTAGATCCAATCCCTGCTCTGCCACCTTCCAATCGAATGAGATTGTTCTAAAATACTAATTCATATTTCAGGCATTTTTTTATGAGGAGAAAGGGGATGGTGGTTTTTCAGTCTTCCCATTAAGTACAAAATCACTAAATTTGGCATTTTTATATAGTCACACCATTTGGCACATGATACTTACTTGAGTCAGCCAGTTACCATGCATAATTTCATGTCTGTAGCTCAAATTGTTTGACCTCCAGTTTGCTATGTGCTGTGCTGTTTGCCAATCTTATATAAATTGGTTCTTTAAGATACAGACAGTTTAGTTTGTTGGTTAAACACAGTATCTGGAATTACACTACCTGGGTTTAAATCTTTGCCCACTGACTTGCTAGCTGTGTCTTTGAACAAATTCTAAGCTTAATTTCCCTACTTATAAAATAATGGTACCTACTTCATGGAGTTACTATGAAGATTAAATGAGGTAATCATGCAAAGCTGTTAACACAGTGTATGACACATACCTAATTAATACATTTATTTGATAAATAAATTAATAAACCTGCTTTTATGGTGCTGTTACTGTTTGGTTAAAGAAGCAATTTAATAGTTTCCTATGGGAGATTGTTTCTTGTGCTATTTTAGTTCAACAATCTGCTAGTAAAGAGTGCTATTAATAAGGAAAATAGAATTAAACCAACATTGATCATATATTATGTGCTCAGCTTTTTTCTAGATTGACATAGTCCAGCATGGTAGCTACTAGTCATATATGGCTATTTAAATTTAAAATAATTAAAATTATCTATCAATAGATGAATGGATTAAAAAGATGTGGGGTGTCTATACACACACACGCACACACACGCACACAGTGGAATATTACTCAGCCATAAACAAGAATGGAATCCTGCAATTTGCAGCAATATGGATGGACCTAGAGCATACTATGCTTAATGCAAAAAGTCAGACAAAGACAAATACTCTGGTACCATTTTTATGTGAAATGTAAAAAGCAAAATTAAATGTATATAGCAAAACAGAAGCAGATTTACAGATACAGAGAACAAACTTGCTTACCAGTGAGGATAGGAAAGAGAGGAGAGGCAAGATAGGGGCATGGGATTAAGAAGTACAGACTACTATGTATAAAATAAATAAGCAACAAGGATATATTGTAAAACAGGGAAATGTAGCTATTTTATAACTTTAAATGGAGTATAATTATAAAAATATTGAATCCCTAGACACCTGAAACTGATATAATATTGTAAATCAGCTATGCTTTAATAAAAAAACTTGCTTCAATTTAATTTAAAATTCAGTTCCTATGTGAGAGTCCCTTGAACTTTGAAAGAGAAATAAACTTTTGTTTCTTTAAAGAAAAGACTGTGGTTCCTCAGTCACAGTAGTCACATTTTAAGTGCTCAATAGCCACTTGTGGCTAATGGCTATCATATTGGAAATTATAAAGTTTGAAAACTAGTGTAATTGAATGATTCCTGATACAGGAGCTATAGCACTAACTCTCCCATGAGCTAGATGAAAACCTTGGTAGAAAGAACATATGGGTAATTTTTACAGTTTCTTTCAGCTCCAGATAGCATGATTTAAAGATCTAATGTCAAATACTACAAAACTATAGTAATCAAAACAAGGTGATATTGGCACAGAAACAGACATATAGATCAATGGAATGGAATAAAGAGCCCAGAAATAAATCCACATACTTGCGGTCAGTTAATTTACAACAAAAGAAATGAGAATATACAATGAAGAAAAGACAATCTTTTGCAAGTGATATTGGGAAAGCTGGGCAGTTAAATGTAAATCAGTGAAATTAGAACACTTTCTCACACCACAAAGTAAACTCAAAAATGGTTAAAGACCCAAATATGCAACATGACACCATAAAACTCCTATAAGAGAACATAAGCAAAACATTCTTTGACATAAATTATGGCAATATTTTCTTAGATCAGTCTCCCAAGGCAAAAGAAATAAAAGCAAAAATAAAGAAATGGAACCTAATCAAAATAAAAGCTTTTGCACAGTGAAGGAAACCATCAGCAAAATAAAAGGCAACCTATGGAATGGGAGAAAATATTTGCAAATGATGTTACTGACAAGAGGTTAATATCCAAAATATATTAACAGCTCATAAAACTCAATATTAAAAAAAAAAAAAAACTATTTAAAAAGTGGGAAGAAGATTTAAATACACATTTCTCCAGAGAAGATATACAAGTGACCAACAGACACATGAAAAATGCTCAACATCGTTAATTATTAGAAAGTGAAATTCACTCAGTCATGTCTGACTCTTTGTGACCTCATGGACTGTATAGTCCATGAAATTCTCCAGGCAAGAATACTGGAGTGGGTAGCCATTCTTTGCTCCAAGGGATCTTCCCAGCCCAGAGATTGAACCCAGATCTCCCACATTGCAGGCAGATTGTTTATCAGTTGAGCCATGAGGGAAGCCCAAGAATACTGGAGTGGGTAGCCTATCCCTTCTCCAGTGGGTCTTCCTGATCCAGGAATCTAATGAAAATCTCCGGCATTGCAGGTGGATTCTTTTAATTATTAGAGAAATGAGAAAGGCAAATCAAAACTGCATTGAGATATCACCTCACACCAGTCAGAATGGCTATCATCAAAAACTCTAAAAATAATAGGGATTTCCCTGACGGTCCAGTGTTAGGACTCTGTGCTCCCAATTCAGGGGGCACAGGTTTGGTACCCACTCAGGGAGCTAAGATCCCACATGCTGCACAGCACCATCAAAAAATAAAAATAATAAGTCTACAAATAAAAAATGATGGAGAACATTAGAGAAAAAGGAAATCTTGTACATATTGGTGAGAATGCAAATTGGTGCAGCCACAATGGAAAACAGTATCCCTAAAAAATTACAAGTTGCCATATGATCCAGCAACCCCACTTCTGAGTATACAGCCAGAAAAGACCAAAGCTCTAATTTGAACAGATACATGTACCCCAGTGTTCATAGTAGCACTATTTACAACAGCCAAGACGTGGAAACAGTCCAAGTACCCGTCAACAGATGACTGGTTTAAAAAGATGTGGTATGTATACACACACTGTTGAGTGGAATATTACTCAACAGTAAAAGAGAATGAAATAATACCATTTGCAGCAACAGGGATGGACATAGAGAATATCATATTAAGTGAAATAAGTCAGGTAGAGAAAGACAAATATTCTGTCACTTATATGTGGAATCTAAAAAATAATACAAATGAATCTATATACAAAACAGAAACAGACTCACAGACATGGAAAACAAACACATGGTTACCAGAGAAGGGGAGGCGTGGGGGTTAAACCAGAAGTGTGGGGTGAGCAGAGACAAACTACATAGAAGAGATAAGAAACATGGATTTTGGAAGAAAAGCTACGAAAAGCCTAGACAAAGTATTAAAAAGCAGAGACATCACTTTGCTGACAAAAGTCTGTATAGTCAAAGCTATGGTTTTTCCACTTATGTATGGATGTGAGAACTGGACCATAAAGAAGGTTGAGTGCCAAAGATGGATGCTTTTGATCCGTGGTGCTGGACTGCAAGGAGATCAAACCAGTCAATCCTAAAGAAAATCAATCCTGAATATTCATTGGAAGGACTGATACTGAAGCTGAAGCTCCAGTACTTTGGCCACCTGATGAGAAGCACTGGCTCATTGGAAAATATCCTGATGCTGGGTAAAACTTGGGGCAGGAGGAGAGGGAGGCGATAGAGGATGAGATGGTTGAATGGCATCACCAGCTCAATGGACATGAATTTGAGCAAACTCCGGGAGATAGTGAGGATAGGGAAGCCTGGCATTCTGCAGTCCATGGGGTCGTAAGAGTTGGACACAACTTAGTGACTGAACAACAACAGGAAACTATATTCAATATCTTAAAATAACCTATAATGGAAAATAATCTGAAAAAGTAAATATATATAACTGAAGTCACTTTGCTGTATATCTGAAACAAACCCAAGATTGTAAATTAAAGCTATACTTCAGTTTAAAAGAAATTCTGACATCAAGACCATAACAAGGACTTCCCTGGTGGTCCAGTGGTTAAGAGTCCACCTGCCAGTGCAGGGGACATGGATGTGGTTCCTGGTCCGAGGAGATCTCACATGTTGGGCAGCTAAGCCCACATACCACAACTACTAAGCCCGCACTCTGTAGCCTACGAGCCGCAACCATTGAGCCCAGGTGCCATGACTCCTGAAGCCTGTGAGCCCTAGAGGCTGTGTTCCACGAGAGAAGCCACGGCAGTGAGAAGCCCCTGCACCACAGTGAGAGAGTAGCCCCCGCTCACTACAGCTAGAGAAAGCCTAGCTGCAGCAACCAAGACCCAGTGCAGCCAAAAGCAAATTAATTTTTTAAAAAGACCATAACTAGACTTGAATTTATTTTTTTTAAGTGAAAGGGAAAGAATATATAGGAAAGAATTTCAGGTATCAGTCATTTCTAGAAGTGACTTGTCTCTGCACTCTGGCCTGAATTTGAGTGTGTTTAGTCTGGTTAATAGTAGGCAGGTATTGTGTGCTCCTGTCCTAGAAAGACCCTGTTGCCTTGAGCCTTCTATTCAAAGGACAGTATTGTCCTCGTGCCTTTGGTGGCTGACACAAAGACATCATCTGTTTATTGGTGTCGGTGAGGTCATGTGATCTTGTGAACAGATGGCCCAGGTAAAACCTTGGCTTTGCAGGTCTTGTCCCCTAAACACAACCAACCATTTGTTACTTGTGATTAAAATATCACTAACAAGGGTAATTTCACAAGCTTTTTGGCAAATGTGGTTAGCAGGATGTGACATGACGCAGCACTACTTTCTTCCTCCATGTGCCTTCTCCCTTGAGGCCTCATCTCCCCTGCTCGCCCCCTATCTCACCCATGCCCAGGCTTGCCTTCTAGCTCACCTGCTCCAGATGGGCGACACAGTGGGAGGACACTGGCAAAGGCAGATGTGTTTATTTTCCGGAGACAAAATGTTGTGTTGCTGCAGATGGCAGTGCCTCGGAGCAAATGGCAGCCTTTGACACTGCTGCCATGCAGCCTGGGCATCTTGACAGACAGCGCTGGCTCACTCTTGGTGATGGGGAAATTGAAAAAAAATTACCAAGAAGTTCCTCATGG
Organism: Dama dama; assembly: GCF_033118175.1. Lineage (NCBI taxonomy): Eukaryota > Metazoa > Chordata > Mammalia > Artiodactyla > Cervidae > Dama > Dama dama. Next base: position 106,735,509 of record NC_083700.1, read on the forward strand.
AACTCGTGGAGTTTCAGTGCAGTCAGTGGTTTTTTAGACCTGGAGAGGTGTTTTCTTCCCTGCCAGACCTCAGTTAGCTAGTCAGCTAGCTGGATTTTCACTATGGGCCAAGAGTTATATCTGTTAATTACTTTTGTCTACCAGCCTTAATAGAACATAGAGTAAAAACTTAAATGGCTACATATAGATGGACATTCAATGGTATTGCAAAACGTGCATTTCAAGTCACATCTCACTGGAATCTCTCAGGGTTGAAAGTGGCTCATGTCTACCCCACTGGAGATAGCACCATTCTATTTTTAGTGGTCATTTTGATTATCCAAAGGCCCAGGGACAGATGTGCCCTGAAGTTCAGATGCCTTAATTAATATGACAACACTTTGTGCTTATAGTGTTTTTCTGCCAAGAAGAATAAGAAATCTGACAGCTGCCCTTTTAACCAGTTTATTTATAGAGTCATTAGGGCTTGACTCAGTCCATTAAAGAGACAAAGACTTGGATGTTGAATCATTGTGCTTGCTAGTTTCCTAGGAAAAAAATGACTTAAGAACATCCTTCTCTGAAAGTTACTAGCTTTATCAAGAAACGTTTTTTCTTTCTTTCTTTTAAAAATATGTGCTGTTTTTCCCAGTCCTGGCGCTGATAGAGTTAGGATGACTTAAGAACATCCTTCTCTGAAAGTTACTAGCTTTATCAGGAAACCTTTTTTCTTTTTTTTGTTTTTAAAAATATGTGCTGTTTTTCCCAGTCCTAGCGCTGATAGAGTTAGGAGTTTGCAGGTGTAAAGTCCTCCCCCCTCCCCTTCCCCATCTCTCTCCAGGGGGTTGTATGTGAGAAGGTGTTGCTTTCTCACTCAGAGAGCATATATGTGCTACCCTGTTGTATGCCTGCTGTGAGCATAGAGAACCCCTATTCTCCGCTGAGTGGAATGAGCCTATTGGGTGGCTGGGATTGTGTAACCTCATAATGCCAACTTTTCACTTAAAACATCTTTCCTGTCCACAGTGGGGGTGAAGCAGTATAAGTAGTTGGCCTTAAATTTGTGTTGTTTTGAAACTTGTATCTTGAAAATTATGTGGTTCCCTGTTAGGATTTGGTTTAAGCCGTAAGCAGTAGAATACTGTTTTACTAAGCAGCAAAGTGTTTACCATTAGAAATACAGATTTACCCCACCTTTTGACATTGCTTTAAACCAGTGCCTTGGCCTGTGTGGGCATGCCCTCACACATATTCACAGATAAAAATACACATGTACCCTGGCATCTTAGTGCTTCTCTGTACCTGCCATGGACCAGGATTGTGCAGAGATAGGAATTCAGGGGCTGATCCAAGCAACTGTGAGATTTTCTTTATTCCCCCCAACAGGGGAATAGGAAGCCTTTGGAGGGAGAAATAGGTGACTCTTCTGTTTCCTGACTTTGGTTGTAGTTAAATGTATGTTCACTTTATTCATTAAACCATATGTGTATATTTTATGTACTTTTATGTGAGTGTATTATTTCACCAAAAAAGTTTAATAGCATAAAAAGGAAGAGTAAAGGAGTAGGAAAGCATAACACATTTTTTTAAAAGCTAAAAATGAAAAAAAAAGTGTTTAGATTTACCATTACTTTTGAGTGTAGACAGTAAAGCAGATAGCATGAAGTAGATTGGAAAGAAAAAGGGAAGGGAGAGGAAGTAATCTGAATCTTTATTAACTGAAATACTTGGCCAGAATTTCACATTTCCTTTTGTGATGCCTCCTAATTTGTACAGTATAATATAGCTAAGAGGTTCTATAGGTGCTGCTAGCCATCCATTCAACAAATCTATAGCCTGCACTGTCCTTGGGAGCTGAAGGAATGTGCAAAGCTTAGTATGTGCCTTCAGATGGGGCGGTGGAGAAATAAACAGCCATGCTGCAGAGTGACAAGTACTACAGTAGCCTCACAGGTAGTTGCTCTATAAGCCGAGCCTAACCTGAGTGTTGAAGGACCAGCTGTCATTAAGGCTAAGATGGAGCAGAAAGGAGCCCTGAAAGTGCAGGCCTGAAGGAGTGTGAGGGAGGGCTAGGCTGGTGGTGGTGGTTTAGTTGCTAAGTCATGTCTGACTCCTGCAACCCCGTGGACTGCAGCCTGCCAGGCTCCCCCGTCCATGGAGTTCTCCAGGCAAGAGTGCTGGAGTGGGGTGCCATTTCCTTCGGCACAGTCACTTTCTAATGACGTTGGGGGCAGGCACAAATGGTTCTCTGAGCCTCCTACTCCAATTTTTTACCTATTTTAACTAGTGGGGTACTGGATACGAATTAGGGCTCTTCGGATGGAAAAACAAATAGAAATACATATCTTCATATAGTTTTTACTCTAAACATGATATATACAAAATCTGCAATCTAAAGTAGTCTGTTAAATACGGCTCGGGGTTTTAGGGGAATGGTAAAAGATTGAAACTAGAGAGTTAGTCCATGTTATGAAGACTGATAAAAAAAGTTCTTGTGCTGAAAGCAGTGGGCCTCTCTGGAAGCTTGTTGGCTAAGAGGGGGTTAGCGTGATCAGATGAGGTTTGGTTAGACCATTGGCTACTCTTTGGTGGATCATTTGGGGAAAGCAGACAGCAGCAGTGGCTCGGTGGTACAGAATCCACCTGCAGTGCAGAAGACAGGAGACGCAGGTTTGACCCCTGGGTTGGGAAGATCTCCTGGAGGATGAAATAGCAACCCACTCAGGGTTGTAATACTTGCCTGATGCCTGAAAAATCCCATGGACAGAGGAGCCTGAGTTAGATATGCTTGAACACAGCACACAGCACAGAAGGAAGCAGGAAGACCAGTGAGGAGCTTTCATGTCCGTTGTGTTGGACCTAGGCTGCTATTGGGGAGCACTGTGTTCTAGTACAAGGGTTCTAAATAGTCTTTTCCCCAGGATTTTCTAGTTGCTGTGGGCATCTGAAAACATACAATTATATGTTGCCCTAAGTAGGTTTTTTCCCAGCGACTTACTTACTAACTCAGGGAGATGAATCAGGTCAGATGCTCAACATTCAAAAATACTCGAGGGTGGGAGTTCCCTGGTGGCCTAGTGGTTAGGATTCTGGGCTTTCACTACCACGCGCCAGGTTCAGTCCCTGGTTGGGAACTGATACACCACAGCTGAGCAGTGTAGCAAACAAAACAACAACCCCAAACAAAGATACTCATGGGCATGTTCAGCATATGCAACTTAATATGTATCTGCCTTGGGGTGTACAGAGCATGACTTCGGCCCTGGAATTTTTTGAGAACCGATGAAGGTATACGGAGTCTTACATTGGGTTGGCCAAAAAGTTCATTTCAGTTTTTCTGTAAGCTATTATGGAAAAACCCGAACAAACTTTTTGTCCAACCCAGAATTTTCCCTGGAAACTGCCAGCTCATGAAAAAAAAATTCAAGTGACCTTGTTGCAGACATGGTGTTGTTAGTTTTACCATTGCACAGTCAGCAATTTTATTTTGATGTTATTTGGGAGAAAGCAGTATTTTTGATTAGCAAGTAAAATTAATGTAGAAAACAAATACTGTGTTAACTAGTTGGTATAATAAGGCAGCTGTGCCGTGTTGCATTTCAACTCATTAAATTTCTAAACTTCTAATTACGATGAGATCACAACAGAAGAACCACTCAAACTTGGAGTTAGTGATGGTTTTAGAGAGGTAAAATTTACAGAAATTTCATAATTATTGAGTATAATTTTGCTAAAAATTGAAGTATACACAGTATGTAATTTTTTGCTTGTAAAATTCAGATTCAGTTGACATTTATTAGGCCCCTGTTACTTACTGGGCCTTCTTCTAGAAACTTTAACACAGATGAGTACTTTTCATTCCTTGCAGCTATCAGGCAAGCAGGACTGTCCCCATATACAGATGGCACACTTGAAACTTCAAGGCCAAGTGGACTGTCTTTTATAACACAACTGTAAAGCACTAAAGCCACATTTGATCTCGAGTCCTTATTTTTCACAAAGACACATGCCTAACTTTTGGTGTATGTCATTTTAAAAATATAATTTTCCAGGGAAACTCTGTGTTTCCCCATATTTGTTTGTTACTCACGAGAGCTTCTTTGTGCTCTCCTGACAACCTAGGAAGACTGTCTCTGCCACGGTGTGTCCTGTAGTAATTGTTTCCTCTGTTGTCGTCCACATGTGAACATAGGAATGTGTGTTTGTGTAAATAAAACCTTCCAGTTGGCTGACTCCTCATTCAGTCTTCCCTCATAGCTCAGTCAGTAAAGAATCTGCCTGCAATGCAGGAGACCTGGGTTTGATTGCTGGGTCGGGAAGATCCCCTGGAGAAGGAAATGGCAACCCACTCCACTATTCTTGCCTGGAGAATTCCATGGACAGACCATGGGGTTGTGAAGAGTCAGACACAGCTGAGCATCAGCTAACACTTCACTTTGATTCAGTCTCATGATCTCAGCTGCCCGTTGTTTTTCTTTCCAGTTGCCTCTGAACAGCTCAGTTTAAGCCTCACTGGGTCTGAAGTGAGTTTTTCACATTTGCTCTACCGCCTTTCCCTTTTTTGAGCATCCTCTTAACTCCTCTTTCTCTCTCACCTCTATTTCACTATTCATTACATACATAGGAATATGTATTCTACCTTCTAAATATATCTTATATTCCACAGGTCTCCCTCCATCCCTACTGCTTCTGCAGTGTTCTAAGACATGAAAAAGGCTTATATTGGCATGGGAATGGGGATGGTTTTCACTGGTTCCTCCATAGTTTATGTACAGAAGCTCTTTTTTGGGGGGTGTGGGGGGCTGCTCAGCTGCAGGGTTTGTAGGATCTCAGTTCCCCAAGACAGGGATTGGACCTAGGCCATGGCAATGCAAGCCTGGAGTCCTACCTAACTACTAGGCCCCCAGGGAACTCCCCATAAGTTCATACTTTATAGTCTAGGAAGTCAATGACAGTATCATTCCAATTCCTGTTATCTCAGTTCCTCTCTGCTTTCTACTGAAATCACCTAATTCACTAAGTATACATGTCCCATATTTCCCAGTACCCAAATATTCCCTGTTCCATTGTGTCTTTTTTTTTTTTTTTTTTTCCGTTGTGTCTTTACCTTCACAAATGCTGTTTCCTCCATCTGAAATCTTTCCTACTCCAGTCTGTCTTGTCAGCTCCTTCCAGATCCAGGTTTCCATCTTCATCACCTGGAATAATTCTTCTCACATAATAAGTGCTCAATAATATTTATTGAATTTATAATGTATTCACATTCCACATGCAAAAGTGAAGTTGGTTGGGGCATTCACTCCTTTCATAATTATTCTGTGCAGCCTCAGAGAACTCTTCTCAGGATTTGATTGAAGCCTTTTATAAACTTTGTATGGTTTTACTTAAAGCGTAGTCACCTCTGTTATTAGAAAGAAAAGATTGACGGTTTTCCTTAAAAGAGATTCTGTCAAAGAGGATTAAAGTCAAGGTGCAAGTAATTCTGTATTGCTTAGGCATTAGGGGTAAGGAGTTCTTCCTCAGCTCCAGTACTATCCCCATCCATAATCTTTTAGAGCTGGGAAAGGTACTTGGTCACAAGGACCGTTGGAAGCTGCTAAAATCTTTTAGATTTTCTAGAAGTGTTTGAAGTAGTGAACATTGCAATTCCAGTATAGGTACAAAGTCTCTCTTTAATTAAAGTGGCAAAATTAACATTGAAATTTTAAAAAGTTATACCACCTAATCTAGCCAAAGCAGAGAACTGATAAATTCTGTTGGTTATTGGAAACAAGCTCCTGATTCAGAGTTCAGAGCACCAGTGTAAGAAAATAACAATGGATCCTTTTTATTTATTAACAAAGTTGAAAAATTGAGCATTGGCAAAGCAGTTAAGGTGTTAGCATCTGTTTATATTTATTTAGTATATCTTGCATAGTTGTAGACCCTTTAGAGAAGTCATAATGGTCTGACATTAAACCTGTCCTTTTAAAGCTTAAAATATTATTGGTCATATAAGAGCCAATACACGAAATAGAGAACAATAGATGCTGATATGCAAAACAGTACATTCTGAACTATTTGAGTGTGAAACTGACATTTACATATTGAATCATATTTTCACACTAATTTCCATTTCGTGGAGGCAGCATCGTTTCCTAGAAAAGCACACAAGACTTGAGATTAGAAAAGCTGAATTCTGGCCCTGACTCTAATTAGCTGTGTAATTTAGAGGAAGTCACTGTCCGCTCTTTGAACCCGAGTCCCCACATTTATGAGAAGGACATCGGATAAACTAGATGAGCTCTTAGATCCCTTCTAACTCTGTAAACTGCACTTTTGTGAAATATTCTTGGTGCCAAAGATGGAATTGTAGGCAGCTTTGACAATCAACTGGACTAAATGAGATAGCCGACACTGTTCCGTTCAAAGCCCAGTCTCTGTTTAGAAGCTGCTTTATTGAAACACTGTTATCATTAGCCAAATCCTTTGTCCCCTTGGTGGATCTACCTCTCCTACCAAATTACTGGCCCACAAGGAATGGAAGTATACTTCACATGCTACTTAATGTTCAAAGGTGTGCCGCACATTGCAAAGGAAACTGCCTCTGCCTCGTTCTCCAAGGCACCTCACTTGTAGCGACGTCGTCCTATTCAATTAGAGGTGGGAAAGGCTGGCCTGGCTCCAAAGGAAAGCTGCCAGTTCCTCTCCTTCTCTGTGTCCACGCTCGGCAGGATGCTTCCTCACGCCCACCTCTCTCCCCCTTGCTGTGACTTTGGCTTCCGCCAGATGTCACACCGCTGCTTGTCACCGCCCAGACTCTCGTCGCTGATTTTGTTGTTTCAGTGTATTTATCACAACTGTTCTCTTTAGCTGTAAAATTTATGGAATTTCACACTCTTCTTAATCACTACCGTGTTTCTTTTTCATGAGAGAGGGAATATACAAGGAGTTGTATGCACAGGAGTTAGAAGGAAATGCTCCAAGAGTTAGAAGGAAAGTTTGCATATGTGTGTGCCATGTATACCTCCCACTTTCAAATGTACAAGGGAATTGAGCTCAGAGGTGCAAAGTGAAACTGAACTCAGTTCTGCAGGGCTCACAGGTACTTAGGAAGTCCATTTCAATCCCAGGGAGAGGGACATAAGAGATGTGCTTATTGGCTAATTCCCCTGGCTTTAATTGTATTCCTTTTAGCAACAGAAAAAGGTGGATAATTTTATTAGCTTTCTGTGGTACTTGTTTTCTTGAGCGGCGCTGTGTCACTTGTGGGATCTTAAGTACCCTGACCAAGGATTGAACCCAAGTCCTCAGCAGTGAAAGCTTGGAGTCTTAACCACTAGACCACCAGGGAATTCCCTGGAACATCTTCTTGATCTTACTATTATCTAGTTAGATCTGTTAATAATGTGATCAAATCCTAAAACCAGTGGTGGTGGTGGTGGTGATGGTGATAGTAGATCATCTGTGTTATTACTATGTAACAGGCGTTTCACTGAGCACACTTGTTGTTTCAGTCACTCAGTAGGGTTTGACTGTTTGTGGCTTTATGGACTGCACCACACCAGGCTTCCCTGTCCTTCACAGTCTCCCAAAGCTTGCTCAAACTCATGTCTATTGAGTCAGTGATGCGATCCAACCATCTCATCCTCTGTTGTCTCCTTGTCCTTCTGCCTTCAGTCTTTCCCAGCATCAGGGTCTTTTCTAAATAGTTAGCACTTTGCATCAGATGGCCAAAGTATTGGAGCGTCAGCTTCAGCATCAGTCCTTCCAGTGAATATTCAGGCTTGATTACCTTTAGGACTGACTGCTTTGATCTCCTTGCAGTCCAAGGGACTCTCGAGAGTCTTCTCCAGCACCACAGTTCAAAATCGCAAGATGGGCCTTTGTAGGCAGAGTTATGTCTGCTTTTTTAGTACACTGTCTAGGTTGGTCATAGCTTTTATTCCAAGGAGCAAGTGTCTTTTAATTTCATGGCTGTAGTCACCATTTGCAGTGATTTTGGAGCCCCCAAAAATAAAGTCTGTCACCATTTCCATTGTTTCCCCATCTATTTGCCATGAAGTCATGGGACCAGATGTCATGTTCTTAGTTTTTTGAATATTGAGTTTTAAGTCAACTTTTTCACTCTCCTCTTTCATCTTCATCAAGAGACTCTTTAATTCCTCTAGTTAAAGCACATTACATTTATTTACTTAAACCTTGCCATAACCTTATAATGATGGATACTGTTATTATCCCTGTTGTATAGATGAGGAAATCTCAAAATGACTTAAAAGATCTCCACTTTAAAAATAAGCTTATATGATGTATTTTTTTAAGGTAGGAAAAGAAATCAATTTATCTGTTTTGTTTTTTTCTTTCCTTATAAAAAGTGGCAAAATTTTGGTTGTACTTTATTTTAGAAACTAAAGTTCATTTTGAGTTCCCAGGGTGGTTCATTTAAATTTATGTGTGTCAGTTAGATACAAATTAATTTTTTAATTTTTAAAAAATATTTGTTTATTTATTTAGCTGCATCGGGCCTTAGCTGGGGCGCGCGGAATCTTCATTGTGGCACGTGGGCTCGATAGTTCCGTTGTGTGAGCCTAGTTGCTCCACAGCATGTGGGACCTTAGTTCCCTGACTAGGGATCAAACTTGTGTCCCCTGCACTGCAAGGCAGATTCTTAACTGCTGGGCCACCAAAGAAGTCCCTGAGTACAACTTTAAACCTAAACATGTTGGCATTTGCCCTGCAGACCGCTGATGGTGATCCTCGTGGCCATTGGACAGTGTCTCAGCGAAATGTTTAGATTAATTTATTGGTCACTTGGATGTTTAGGTTAGTTAAGAATTGTGTGTATTATTTAGTGCTTGCCTTTGCTATGGAAGATGCCTAGACATAAAAAATAGTGTTCCTTCCTTTGGGGACCTCATAACTTTGCTTTATTACTTAGACTTGCTATCTAAATAATTAGAATAGTGGAGACAACCAAAGACTTAGATTATATCATGTACAGGATAAGGATTACCTTGTTAAAGATAGAGGATCCCTGGCAGTTTTATCATGATTGATTGGTGTTCCCATTTCTTCAGGATAATTGGCAAATTCTCACATGTAATACTGATCGTGGGAAAGAAGGGAACTGATGAAAAGGTAGATAGAAAGTGAGGCTTACCACTCAGAATGGACATATCTGTAAAGGTAGAAATAGTATGAAGGTACCTATAAGTGGTAATTTGTTCTGTCTCCAAATCTGGATGTAGGGTTTGTTGTTTTTGTTTTTTCAGGCTTCCAGAAAAATGTTTCTATGCCTGTATCAATTTCAAGATAGATTAGGCTGTGTGTACTGTGAAGCAGATATGCTTGAAGTGTCAATGCTTGTGAATGTCTGTGACAGTGAGTGCTCTCACCTTAGGGCTCCTGCCGAGAGTCCAGGAGGGAGAGAGGAGGAGGCTCTCATACATTCTACCACGTGTCAGGCGGTGTGCTGGGCACTGTTACAAAAAGCCCCCAGATCCCTTTAGGAAGGTGTGTATGGGGTATTTATTTCTTTTCCTTTAAATTTTTGTTTATTTTCCTTTAAAAATTAAAAAAAATTACTAAGGTATAGTTCATTTATAGTGTTTCAGGTGTATGGCAGAGTGAATCAGTTATACATATATATATATATTCTTTTTCAGACTCTTTTCCACTGTAGGTTACTGTAAGATACTGAATATAGTTTCCTGTGCTGTACAGTAGGTCTTTGTTGTTATCTGTTTTACATACAATGGTCCATATCTGTTAATCCCAAATCCCAAATATATCCTCCCCCCCTTACTTTTTGGTAACCAAAAGTTTCTTTTATATGTCTGTGACTCTGTTTCAGTTTTGTAAGTAAGTTCATTTGCATTTTTTTTTAGAGTCCACATATATGTGATACTTGTCATTTTCTGTCTGACTGACTTCACTTAGTATGATAATCTCTGGGTCCATCCTTGTTGCTGCAAATGGCATTACTTCATTCTTTTTTTATGACTTATTAATGGTGTGTGTGTATATATATGTGCCACATCTTCTTTATCCATTCATTTTTTGATGGACATTTCGTTTGCTTCCATATTTAGCTATTGTAAACAGGCCTGCCATGGTCTTTGGGTTGCATGTATCTTTTCAAGTTAGAGCTTTCTTCTACTGTATGCCCAGGAGTGGGGTTGCTGGATCATATGGAAGCTCTGTTTTAGTTTTTTAAAGAACCTTCATACTGTTCTTCATAATCACCACACCACTTTACATTCCTACCAATAGTGTGGGAGGATTCCTTTTCCTTTTATTTTGATCTTGCAGCACAGCATGTGGGGTCTTAGTTCCTTGGCCAGGGATTGAACCCATGCCCCCTGCATTGGAAGAACAGAGAGTCTTAACCACTGGACTGCCAAGGAAGTCCCTAATTATAGGTTTTTAAATGATGGCCATTCAGACTGGTATGAGGTGGTACCTTATTGTAGTTTTGATTTGCATTTCTCTAATAACTAGATGTTGAGCATTTTTTCATGTGCTTTTTGGCCATCTGTATGTCTTTGGAGAAATGTCTAGATCTGCCCATTTTTCCTTGAGTTGTATGAGCTGTTTGTATATTTTGGAAATTAATCCCTTGTTGGTTGCATCTTCTTCTTAAAAATTTTTGTTTGTGTACTCGTTTATTTCTGGCTGTGCTGGGTCTTCGTTGCTGTGTGCGGGCTTTCTCTTGTTGTGGCGCGTGGGCTTCTCATTGCAGTGGCTTCTCCTGTTGTGGAGTGTGGCCTCTAGGTGTGTGGGCTTCAGTGTTTGTGGCTCCCAGGCTCCAGAGCGCAGACTCAGTAGTTGTGGCATATGGGCTTAGTTGCTCCTTAACGTGTGGGATCTCCCTGGACCAGGGGTCAAACCCGTGTCTTCTGCATTGGCAAATGGATTCTTTACCACCGAGCCAGCAGGGAAGCCCCCGGGTTGCATATTCTGCAAATATTTTCTCCCATTCCACAGACTCTCTTCATTTTGTTTATGGTTTCCTTTGCTGTCCAGAAGCTTTTAATTAGGTCCCATTTGTTTATTTCAGTTTTTATTTCCTTTACTCTAGAAGATGGATCCAAAAGGATAGTGCTGCAAGTTATATCAGAATGTCCTGGGTCTTACGTTTAGCTCTGTAATCTATTTTGAGTTTATTTTTGTATATGGTGTTGGAGAATGTTCTAATTTCATTCTTTTACATGTAGCTGTCCAGTTTTCCCAGCACTACTTATTGAAGAGACTGTCTTTTCTCCATTGTATATTCTTGCCTCCTTTGTCATAGGTTAGTTGCCCGTGTGTGCATTGGTTTATTTCTGGGCTTTCTCTTCTGTTCCATTAATTTGTGTCTGTTCTTGGGTCAGTACCCTACTGTTTTGATTACTGTAGCTTTGTAATACAGTCTGAAGTCAGTGTGATTCTTCCAGCTGCATTCTTCTTTGTCAAGATTGTTTTGACTATTTAGGGTGTATTTGACTATATGAGGAATTCATCTTGTATCTCATTTGCTAGGAGTGGATGGTCTTCTCCTGAGTGCTTGCCTTGTTTTTCCATGGACACTGTGAACTTCACAGGTGATTATGTTTCCCTAGTAATTATTTTAGCATTTATTGAGCCTTTACTATGTCTTGGGTACTGTGCTTGTTTTACATGCATTATTTCTTTGAATGTTCATTGCAACCTTTTTGTAGTAGGTATCCCAGGTTTGCAATGAAAACACTTTCAGAGACATTAGGTTACTTACTTTTCTAAAGCCACATGTCTAATAGTAGAGCTGGATTTCAAATTCAGGCCTACCTCTGTAAAGCCCAGTTGTTTCATCCTGACATGAGGTATTTTTTAAGCTATTGTTCTCCCCTTCATTTAATTTTAAATTCCTGTAGTATAATTTTTTTTCTTTACTTAGCAACCTGTGTCTAAAGGAAAGTAGAAAGAGAAGGACAGAACCTAGAAAAAAAACAGCAGCATATGTGTAACTATGGTGATGCTGGCAGTCAACTTAAACTTGAGCCAGTTCTCAGAAGTAGGACCTATCACTTTCTGACATTTGTTTAAAGATTTTCTTAATCTTTCTTGTTATGATACTAGGCATTAGTCACATATGTATGGAAAAATATATAAGGCTTTTTGGTATGATTGTTATTCAGTCAGCAAATCTTATATACTATATGCTTATACATCATTGAACAAGCCAGAGTCCTGCCTTCAGGGAGTTTGTAATCAGTATAAATATTTGAATAGGTGGGTTGTGTCTTACACATACTATGTATTTCCCTAAACATACCATAGTCACACATGTATATGCTGTAAGAATTTCACAAAATTGAATGGCTTGGAATTTGTTTTATTCAAGGAAAACACTGTTGCTTCAGGAATAGGAGAAAATATAAGAATCAAGAAACCCATCAGTATGGCTTTGTCACTTTGAATGCCATGATTCTTAGAGGAGTAAGGGAGTAGCAGTATATAAGACCTTATTTGAAATTAAAAACCAAAAACTGGTGTGAGCCAGAGATCTCTGATGGAGCATTGTCAGAAGAATTTCAGAAACTGCAAGTTGTTACACAGATGTAATGATTTAATTAGTCTAGATAACACCATTTATTTATGCTTAAGCATCTCACACATGCAAAAGTTGGTAATTCAAAGTCACACAATAATTTGTGAGTTATCTTCTGTACCACGTGTTATAGCTTCTGAATACCGACTTTGATGAGTGTGTGTGTCAGATGCTTAAGCATAAATAAATGATACTATATAGACCAATCAAGCAATATGGTTTGTTTCTGGAATTCTCTTGACATCTTCACATAAAAATTTTTTGTGGTGGCTTTTAAAGATCACATTAATTGTTTTAAACACAGTTTGATCTCAGTGTGGGCAATATCCTCATTGGAGAAAGCATATATGGTTTCTGCTGGTTAGGTCTCTTTAGATATCTGGATGGATCCTTAATAAACAACTGGATAAAATAGCCATAAAAGGAATGTCCTCTAGTAAATGGAGATGGTTTGTTATCCTTTTAGCAAAAAGATGAGCTTATTTTGTGATAGGTAAGTAACTATATTATTAAATCTCTTGGGGAAGGAAAACAGTTTGGATATTTCTCTCTTTTTTTGCTTTTTGTTTTAATTTATTTATTTGGCTGCATTGGGTCTTGGTTGTGGCACGTGGGGTCTTCATTGTGGCGTGTGGGCTCCAGAGCGAGTGGGTTCAGTAGTTGCCCTGTGGCATGTGGGATATAGTTCTCTGACGAGGGATCGAACCTTTGTCCCCTGCATTGGAGGGCGCATTCTTAACCACTGGACTACCAGGAAAGCCCCTCTTTTTTGCTTTTCTAATTTTAACTATAAAAACACCATGGTATTCTTTGTCTCCCTGTTACATTACTGTTGTCACAGTTTTTTAAAAATACTGTTATATTTATTTTTTATTTTTAGGTAGTTCAAACAGTTTTGTTGTTGTTGTTTAAAGTGGTAAGCTATCAAAAAAGACACTGGGATATAGCTAATATACTAAGAATTTAGGTCACATTTTTTCTTCCAGAGTTCGGGATGTGTCACCTCTGTTATTTTTTTCTCACCGTATTTCCTAGAAAGTAGAAAGGGGAAGGATTAATTAACCTAGTTTTACATAGAAGGAAATATGTTCATAGAGGTTAAGTGTCTTGCTTAAGGTCAGACTTACTAAGAATGTAGTCACAGAATGTGGCAGAAAATTCTAGAGACTACTGGCAGAGGTTAGCATGCTACTTACTGGGAAATGTAATAGGCAGTTAAATATTTTCTCAAAAGACTTAACTATTACTGCTAATTTCTTACTCCTCTGAGTCTATTGACTGTTTTTTATCCCCAAGGCAGAAAGTTGTCTGCAGGTTAGAGCTACGCTGTAATCTTTGGGAAATACTACTTAGCGCAGCTGGCTTGGAATTCCAAGTAGGTATATAATGTTTTCATGTGTATCTTCTAACATGGGTTAGAGTGTTTCTTCAAGCTGCCAAGTGCCCATGCTGATCAGTGTTCAAAGAATACAAAACATCACTTCTAAGACCATCAGCTGTTATTACTTTATGCCCCATTATATGATGCATAAGTGTATTTAGTTTCATTTAATGTCCTTTGATTGAATTTGTAAGTTTAGGAATGGGCACCTAACTATGGGCAAGGCCTGTTCACTATCCACTGAGGCAAGGGCAAGAGGGAAAACATACTTTGCAGAGAAAAAAGGAAGTCATTTTTTCATGGAAGTTGCAGCACTGATGCCTGGGAACACAGACAGTCTGAATCCAACATGGCAAACAGCCCGCCTGGTGTAGAAAAGGAATCATCCATGTAGAGGTGAAGATCAGGGCAGACTTAGGGTTCTCTGTAGAAATTTGCTCATTACACTTGCAGGTAATACAAAAAAAGGATACCTATAAAATAGGTTATTGTAATTACTTTTGTTTCATTGATAAAAATTACCTTTTAGTTATCTTAGCACAGCCTTGTTTTATTAGAAAAATAATTAGCATTTCACCTAGCAGTTCTTCTAGAGTTACCACATTTCTTTGAACTTAACAACTTCCACTGCTGCTGTCTGCATTAAAAATGTAGTGACTTGGGAGTTCCCTGGTGGTCCAGTGGTTAGGGCTTTGCCCGTGCACTGCCTGGTGTGTGGGCTTCAGTCCCTGGTTAGGGAGCTAATAAGATCCTGCAAGCCGTGTGCCGTGGCCAGAAACAAGGTTAGTGATTTGATTGAAATATGTGAGAACTTCTACACTTTCTACCCTAAGACTTGTTTCTTTCTCTTTTTTAAATCTTTTTTATAGTTGATGCACAGTATTGTATTAATTCCAGATATACAGCAGAATGATTCAGTTATATATGTACTTTTTTCAGATTATTTTCCATCATAGGTTATTACAAGATTTTGGAAAAAAAAAAAAAAAATTTTGAATATGGTTCCCTATGCTATATAGTAAATCTGGTTACTTATCTATTTTATGTATAGTAGTTTGTCACTGTTAATCCCATACTCCTAGTTTATACCCCTCCTCCCTTTCCCTTTTTGTAACCATACATATATTTTCTATGTCTTTGAGTTAGTTTCTGTTTTGTGTGTAGATTCACTTGTATTATTTCTGGATTCCACATATAAGTGATATCATATAATGTTTTTCTCTGACTTATTGCACTACATAGAATATTATCTAGGTCCATCCATGTTACTGCAGATGGCAATAATTCATTCTTTTTATGGCTGAGTAATATTCCCTTGTATATATGTACCACATCTTCTTAAGTCAGGCATCTGTTGATGGGCACTTGGGTTGTTTTTATGTCTTGGCTATTGTAAATAGTGCTGCTGTGAACATTGGGGTGCATGTATTGACTTAGAGTTTTTGTCTTTTCTTGGACATATACCCAGGAGTAGAAATAGTGGGATCATATGGTAGCTCTGTTTTTAATTTTTAAAGGAATTTCCATATTGTTTTCCATAGTGACTGCACCAGTTTACATTCCCAGCAACAATGTAGGCCTTTCCTTCACACCCTCTCCAGGATTTATTAAATGTAACCCAAGACTTAGTTTCTTAATAGTGAGACATACAGTTTGCCATTTGAGATTGTGGTCCAAATGCCCATACTGAGCCTTTTTATTTTGGGTGATGTGGTTGGTGCTGTAGCTTTCTTTAGCCCATGGCCTGACATTCTCAGAATGGTGTGTTTTGGTTTCAGCTATTAGGAACAACACAAGAACACCCATGCTTTGTCTTTGAAAAGCTTTTATAACAGATTTTGGTCCATGGGCTTTAAGAAGCAGCTTTTTCACATACCTTAAAGTGGTCCAAATGGTCTTCTGTTCAGAGAAAACAAGCTGACCTCTCTTTACCTCTCACCACACTTTGGGTCCTTTAGATTTCTCTAAATCTTTTCTTTCATGATCATTTACTCAGCTGCTGCTACTGTTTATCAACAGTTGGAATGTTCCTATTTCCATGAGAGATGTTGGCGTTATTGCTTTGACCGTTACGTTACAGTGTCTTTCCTTGGCAGACCCCATATCATGTCAACCTCCTCCTGGCTGGCTATGATGAGCATGAGGGTCCAGCGCTCTACTACATGGACTACCTGGCAGCCTTGGCAAAAGCCCCTTTCGCAGCCCACGGCTATGGTGCCTTCCTGACTCTCAGTATCCTGGACCGATATTACACGCCAAGTAAGTTTCAGCTCTCTAAGCTGGGAACAGTAGCAAAGCCCTGTCCTCAGCTGTTTCCCGGCTTTGTGTACAACCCCTTGGA
Source organism: Dama dama (assembly GCF_033118175.1). Lineage (NCBI taxonomy): Eukaryota > Metazoa > Chordata > Mammalia > Artiodactyla > Cervidae > Dama > Dama dama. Next base: position 106,751,757 of record NC_083700.1, read on the forward strand.
GTAGGGTGGCCAAGGAAAGTGCCCTCGGGAAGCTTTTTTCTGTAGGTCATTAGGGTTATGGAAAAGCTGGTCCAAGTCCCTCTTCCACCAGGTAATATGAGGTATTGCATATGTCCAGAGCTGGGTTTTATTTTAAAGGGGGGTTGGAATAATGACTAAAACTATAATTCTTCAGTTATAAAAGTTCAGGTTTTGCATTCATTTTGCCGCTACTTAGGGGCTCATTAGCTTCTCAGGTGTAGAGTAAACCAAGTGGTTTGGGTATGTTTGTTTGGAGCTTGTGATGATGAACAGGTCTCCAGGATGACAACTGAGGGTTTCTTTCCTTAAATATCAAAGCTTTTTAAGGCCACACCCTGTATTCTTATCACATAATAGCTGCCCTGTGCTATATGAGAAAGCTGGCTCTCTACTTGTCCATGAACTGTCCACTTGGCAAACCTCTAGACACAGGGTTGCTTCTGTGTTAAGTTCTATTTTCTGACCCCAACCCCAACCTCAGCTTCAGCCATCGTGAGCAATAGGCACTTGGGATTCACTTTTACACGCTGTAGATGCAGCACAGATAACCAGTTTTGGCCTTACATTCCGCTCTTCCCTATTAGTGTAGTGAGAATCTGGCTGGTTCTTTTTATGGCGCTGCCCTCTCACTCCACCTCGGCCATGCCAGAGCTTCAGGCCACATCCTGAAAAGATTAGCCTGGCGTCCTAGTGACCATTGCCTGATTTGGCATCTGTCAGTAATACAGCTGATTTGCCCACCGAAACAGCCGCCAGCCACCCCTGAAGCCAGACTGCATCATATGTCATCCCAGTTTGCCATGCCTGTGGACAGTTCCTTTGGCTCCTGTTTTATGAGCGACTCGGCCCCATCCTATGAATTCTGTTTCTATTGTTAAACCGGGGCCCAGCTGGCAAAGTGAGGCTAACACACTGGCCCTGTCCTCCCTCTCCCTGATTTGCAGCTGGCCAGGGCAGATGGAGCTGATCTAAGCCCTGGTCTAAAGGAGGGCTGGGGGTTGTTGGGAGTTGGGGGATGGGCTATAAAGAAGAGGCAGGCCGCTGGACTTCTCTGGAGGCAAGCACTGGGCATGGGAGGCAGATTCCGTCATGCTTGCCCTTCTCTGTAGCAAATCAATTCGCAATGGCTTGTGGCTGCCTGAGCACTGGGCCTGGGACACTCAACTGCATATAGAGCAAGTTTGTTGTAAATCAGAAGCCTTGGCTTTTTTTTTTTTGCCTTATCTTTTTGTGTGTCATGTTGACCTGAAAAAGTTTGAAACTTGGTTCAGAGTTGTGGCAGAGAGTTGGACTTAGTGTCAGCACCTTGAGGGCCTGACCTCCGTGTTCTCTTTCAGCTATCTCGCGTGAGAAGGCAGTGGAGCTCCTTAGGAAATGTCTGGAGGAGGTGAGTAGCTTTCATGGGATCCTGAAAGGAATGGTTTGTCTCTCTGTTGGCCAGTATTGTTTCCCTTCCTCAGTTGCGTTTTTTATGATCCTTGCCGGAAAGTATAATATCCACTAACCATATGTGAGGTTCCTGTCAGGGATACAGTTTGGTGCATAACAAGCTGACTTTTTTTCTCTCCTGGGTCACCATCTCATCAATGTCAATTTTACAATCTAATTACTTTTATTTTTGGTTCTTCCAGGCTAGTAATTCTCAAATTTTAGCATGGGTAAGAATCATCTGGGGAACTTCTTTCTTTAAAAAAGGCACATTCATGCTTTCCACCTCACCTTAATTCTGAATCACTTGTCCTGGTGTAGCTCTTGAGAGTGTCTTGGCCAGCAGTCCCAGGTGATTTTGCTGCAGATGGTAGCTGGGGGCGTGGGGTGGGGGGCATACTTTAAGAACTATTGTGCTTTTATACCTATTGTGGATTTTATACCTGCTCCATTTTTGTGTTACCTGGGGTTGGCCATAAAGTCTGCTTCCTTAACAGTACATGAGTCTGGGAGGGAAAGCCACTTCTGGGAATTCAGGAAGCCATAGAAGGTAACGAACAGGCTTTGGGCAGACGGAGAGAGTAGCCCTTAGTTTATGAGGCCAGGAACATGGGCCCTTCCCCTTCCAATACTACTGCTAGGAATCTGAGGCTCTGGTATGAAAGGAGGATGAGGAAGAAAAGAAAGCAGCTCCTTTAGGCTTTTTAATTCTTCTGTTGTTCCTATAGCCTAAGGATGAACTTGAATTTGTACTCTAGTGAGAAGAGAGTAGGAGCTTGAGAGCAGCTGGTAGCATCAGTAATGTCAGCTTGCTTCTTACACAAGCCTGTCATTTTCAGTCCACAGGGCCCCTTCTTCCTCTTGTTAATCTCCTTTCCAAAGCAGAAACTGAAAATAAACTCATGTGCTTTTCTTAAAAATTTAGCCAAGAGGCCATATTAGTCCGGCAGCTCCAAGTATTGCAAGGGTTTGCCAGGAAGAAGCTATTGGAATGTGGAATGCTTTGAGACTTTATTCCCCATGGATCCTCCACATTTCCTTATTATTGTCTCCTTTTCTTGGTCTTGGAACTTTCTTCTGGATATAGGAGTCATCAGCCAGGGAGGGCTGTGGAAATGGAAGTGGTGGTTGCTGCCCAGTCCTCATCTGTAAAGGAGATGGAAACATCGAGGGAGGGAGGGCTTGGGCCAGGGGAGGGTACATTTTCAGGATATGCCCCTGAGGGAGCAGGTAGAGCTTTGTGCCTTCTATCCAGAGATGAAGTGAGCTGTCCAGGAAGAGTCGCCCAGAGAAGAGACGATTTCCTCCAGGTCAGCTGTTCTCTTCAGCAGTCTCCAGCCAGGTTAATGGGGCCGTCTGCTTTTTGTACACAGACCACAGGTCCTTTGGAACAGCCTCTCAGACAGACAGTCACATGAGAGTCCAGAGAGGTTTCTTTAATGACAGTTCAGTTTGGATTGAAGAAGGTAGAAGTAGGAGTTGTTCCAAGAGCAGTTCTGAGACCATCCTTGCCACCAGCCTCCAGCTCTGCACACAGACACACTCGCATACACCTGGTCCTTATAATGTGGGTGGGTGGCTGGAGCATACTGTTGGACCTAGGAATACATGGCTTTGGCCCAAAGCTTTTCCTAGGGCAGTAGCTCCTTGGTTGGCTTGTTGCCTTGAAATATTTTGAAAGAGAAGTCTGTGTTTACCAGGCCGATGGGTGGCAGACTGTGAGGAATAGAACATTAGATGGTACCATTCTTCACCAGCTGATTGACCAGAGTCAAGCTCCTGCTCACTGCCTTCCAGTCAGCCTCCAGCTGCAGTTTGGGCTTTCCTCAGTATCTTAGTACCAGCTGTCCCCAGGAGGGTACCAAGCGCCCCCAAAGCAAAAGTCACTATCTGCTTATATGTCCAATGCCTACAACAGAGCCTGGACCACAGTTCTCAATAAAAATTTGTTGACTGATTTCCTTCATGTTTCTCTGCAGCTCCAGAAACGCTTCATCCTGAACCTGCCAACCTTCAGTGTTCGAATCATTGACAGAAATGGCATCCACGACCTGGACAACATCTCCTTCCCTAAACACGGCTCCTAACGTCATGCCCCCTCCCACTTGCCGGGGGACTTTTTTTGATGAGCTCCTCTATTTTTTTCTACTCTTTTGATGTGTGCTCTCCACAGATGGTTAATTCAAAATAAAGCTGACTGTGGGTCGATTGAGCCCTCTGGGTTGAGTCTGAGTTTACCTAACATCGCCTCAGGAAGGAGGTGGAGGAAGGATTACCTGCATTGGACTTCCTGCGAGGATTGTCTTTCCTCCTGCCCCTTTCCTTCACTGATGCTCTAACTGTCCTTCAGTAGCTGACAGTTTGCTTCCTAAGTCTCATTCCCTCTAAAGCAGTGGTTCTTTATTGCCCCTAAGCTTAAACATTTTAAAATTAATTAATTTGAATAGATAATACATACATCTAGAGAAAATGCAAACAGGACAAACACAGTGAAAATGTTTCTTCCATCCCTATAATTTATTCACCTTCTTCCTTTCCCAGAGGAAACTTCAGCTACTAATTTCTTATCTAACCTTTAGAGATATATTGTTCTTGTATAAAATACATGCATGCACATGTCCCTTTTAAAAAATATTTTTAAATGTTCTGCATATTGCTTTTTTCATTTAACACTATTGGAGATGGTTTTTATATCAGTACATAAATAGCTACCTTACTCTTACTGACAGTTGCATAATATTCCATGATTTTGGTGTACTGTAAGTGGTTAACCAGGTATTTCTAATCTAGTTTTTTGGTAATGAGTAATGTATATATTTTTCTATTGGCGCCACTAAAACAGTAGTTCTTAACCAGATGTATGTATCAGAATCACCTGGATGGTTGTCTTTTTTAATCAACTTGATTAGCCTGCATTCACTCCCAGATTCTAACAAGTTTGGAGCCTAGAAATATTTTTTAAAGCTTCTAACCCTTAGTCACAATAGAGAACCACCAATTTGAAGCTTTTTTGGAGCAGTGATCATCAAACTACAGCATGCATCCCAACTTCCTTATAGACACAGCTTGCTGGGTCCTACTCCTGTAGTTTGAGGAGGTGGCCTGAGATTTTACATTTCTGATATTTCTGATCGATGTGATGCTGCTGGTCTGGGAGCCATACTTTGAGCACCATTTGGTCCTAGACTAAGATAAGCCCAACTTTATCCCATTCTGTGCTGCTCTTAATACCACATACAATAGGTTTTTTGTTTACCTGGGGTGAAATATGTCATCTGTCTAAGTTACTCCCTATAGATAGCATATTTGTGTTAACAGTATTGAATTACTATCGGACTTGGTAAATGCTAATTTGCTTGGTAATGCTTACCAAGCAAGCTAATTATTGAATAAATGGGAGAAAGAGATGATTCACATGACCATGCCTAGTTTGTCATTAGTTTACCACCATCACTATGCATCGGTGTGAGCTTTTGGCTAGCTTCCTGACTCTCTTAAGACATCTGTTTTAAAGCTCCACAGGTGATTCTGATGCTTGCCCCAGTTGAGTGCCACTACTAAAGTGTAAGCAGTCCTGCTTCATGGTTTTCCTATCTGTAAAGTAGAATTGTATGAGGATTCCATGTGCTAATGTAAAGCGTTTGGAACAGGGCCTGGCAGATGTTAAGTGCTCTATAAACATATGCATGTGTGCTAAGTCACCTCAGTTGTGTACAACTCTTTGCAACACTATGGACTTCTCCAGACTAGAATACTGGAGTGGGGTGTCTTTTCCTTTTCCAGGGGATCTTCCCAACCCAGGGATCGAACCTGCGTCTCTTACATCTCCTGCATTGGTAGGCAGGTTCTTTACCACTAGTGCCACCTGGGAAGTCCCAGTGAGTATAGGATCATGGGTAAACTTGTTATTCTGCATCCCAGCCTCACTAAGAATGAAATCGTTCTCTGCCTTTGAATATGTGTCCGCAAGGCAATCTCATAGGGAAGGCCACCAGCTCACCCTGAACTCCAGTCTGTTTTCTCCAATCCAGATCTCTTTCTTAAACTCGATATACACTTAATTCTAGGTATCTCACCCTCTAGTCACAGGACATCAAACTCAGCATGTCTAAAGCTGACCCTTACCCCCAGCCCCTGGCTCCCAAGTGCCCAAGCCAGAAACCTATGCATCATTTATCTTTGATAAACTTATTTTGGAATAAATTTAGTTTTATAGAAAAGTTGCAAAGATGATGCAGAGTGTCATACTCCTCGCCTGGTTTCCCCTAGTGTTAACATGTTAGCCAGAATACGTTTGTAAAACTAAGAAACATTGGTTGGCACATTAGTATTGACTAAACTCCAGCCTTTATTCAGATTTCACGTTTTTCCACTATTGTTTTTTTCTATTCTAGGATATGATCCAGCATACCTTAATGAAACTCTCCATCTTCATTATCTCAGTTCCCCAATCAAGGATTGAACCTGGACTATGACAGGGAAAGCCCGAAATCCTAACCCCTAGGCCACCAGGGACTCCCTTTCTCAGACTACTTGAGCTTCCTAGCTTTTCTCTACTGTTAAATCTCCTCCCTCTCCAGTTTTTTCTCTGTACTCTAAAAATTGGATCATCCATTCCTCTCCTCACTTAACACTTTCTGATGGTTTCCATTGCTTATAGAACAAAACAACTTTATTCTCTTCTATTTATATTCCCTGATAGCTCAGTTGGTAAAGAATCTGCCTGCAATGCAGGAGACCCTGGTTCAATTCCTGGGTCAGGAAGATCCCCTGCAAAAGGGATAGGCCATCCACTTCAGTATCCTTGGGCTTCCCTTGGGGTTCAGCTGGTAAAGAATCTGCCTGCAACGTGGGAGACCTGGGTTCGATCGCTGGGTGGGGAAGATCCCCTGGAGAAGGGAAAGGCTACCCACTCCAGTATTCTGGCCTGGAGAATTCCAGGGACTGTATAGTCCATGGGGTTGCAAAGAGTCGGACACGACTGAGCGACTTTGAAAATGTGAAACCCAACTTGGGTTTGACATGCTAAGCATTTCATAATCCTCTCCCAGCCTAGCTTCCCAATTTCCTTTCCTTCTTCAACACCTCATAAAGCCCATGGCCTAACTGAATTGATATAGCCTCAGCATACGTTTTTCACTTGATACCTACTGTATAAACGGTAAGCATTGCTTCCTGAAATCTCTCTTACAGATACGTATATATGTATGATTGGGTTGTGATGCAGTGCACCCTGATATTTTCTAATCTGTTATCTATACTAGATTTTTTTTTTTTTTTTTTTTTAATGCTGGCTTTGTCCTTTTTAATCGATTTTCTGAAGTTGAAAAAAAATGGGAGTGTACTGATGCTTTAACACTTCTGGCCAAACCCTGCTCAGAATGGTCTCCCAGTTGATTCCCATCTGCTTTCAGGTGATTAATACACTGAAAACAATTTATTCCTTCCCATACTTGGGGTGAGAGGGGATAGGTTGGAGAAGAGAGCAGCTGTTTTGCCTCAGGGTAGGGAAGCTTAGCTCCGACTAGTGAAGGTTGAGGAAGCTGACAAGGAACCCCTAAGAAATGGAAGAGGGTGCGGAAATAGTCTGAGTGCCATATGTCTTATCTTCATTTGATTCCCTCAACTTCCTTTAGTCTAAAATAATAGTAGAACGTCTCTTGCCAGGTCCAGGTTTTTCATTAAAGCAGAACATACTTCCAGCCTTTCCTCCCATCCTTTCATATGTGTAGGTTGTGGCAGGGAACCTTCTGGGGAGAAGCAGTCACATCTTTGGACCTTTCCCCTGGGAGATGATTCCTAAACCTTTCATTTCTGCAAAACACCTGACCATCTGTCTTTGACAGCATACCTATAAAGAACTGGGGGAAGAGAATTCCAGGCAAGGAGAACGGTAAATGTAGTGGCCCTGAGGCATAAAAGTGGTAATCTGAGGAACCGAAAGGACACCAGTGTGGCTAGAGCAAAGTAAGTGAAGAGAAGAGTTTAAGATGTGGCTGAAGAAGTAAGCAACGTCTCGATTGCCGGCAGGGCTTTAGTATGGTGTACCAAAGAAAACAGACCAGTTGGAAGACTACTGTAATATTGCCAAGGACCAGGGTGGTAGCCCAGGAGAGTCTTCTATCTGGATGGACTTTGTGATGGATAGGGTATAGGGACAGAATCAAATATAACTTCCTAGTTTCTGGCTTGAGCAACTGGGTTTAGAGGGTGGCATCATTTACTGAGGTCAGGAAGGTGGCCAGGTCAAGATTTGAGTACTTGAGTCAAGTACTCCATTTTGGACATGAGTAGGGCGTGTTTCAGAAGAGAGCAAGTGATCAGCCATGTCAAATGCTGCTAAGTCCAGAAGAGGGGACTTTGGATTTGTGGCCATTGATGACCTTGCTGAGTGGATTTCCATAGGCTGGTAGAAGCCAGAGTAAAATGGGTTGAGGAATGAATTGGGGGTGGGGAAGTGGAAGTAGGGGTGTCATAATCTTTTTAAGAACTCTTTAAAAGGAAAGGATTTATGTTTGGTAAGGTAAGAGACCTAGAATGTGTCCTTGAGGGAATGATCTAGTAGATGACTCAATAGGGACGGAGAGACTGAAGGTGCAGGCAAGAAGAATGGTTTGAAGAACAAAATCCTCAAGAAGACAAAGAAGCTCGACTTGAATGGGCCAGATAGACAGCCATCAGCGTTCATATTGACACACGTTTAGACCCACCACTCATGATCATGGTAACACATCACACAGACCTAACAGCCAGACTGGCACCTTCACACACAGGCTCAGTCACAATAACATACAGCTGCGCACCCACCCAGGGTTCACTTCTCTCTCTCACACACAGAACAGCCACACTGACAAGCCAGACAGACCCACCATCTATCACCTCACACAGTGGTGCCCACAGCCCCCTCCAAGATTTCCCCCTTAGACCCTCCACCACCTTCCCCCAGTTCCCAGGGCCTGTCTCTCCCCTGTGACCTTGCCATCTGGGGAGGCAAATCCAGGCCCGGACTGAGGAAGGACTGGGAGGGCTTCATATCCAGTGAAAGGTTTTATTAAGAGAATGAGAAAGCAGTCTGAGAGTTGGGGGGGTACACTGACTGCAGGGTCAAGAGAAGCAGCCGTGAGTACAGAATCTCAGCCACAACCTCAGAGTCCCTGACATCTTTCTTCCCTCCCGGCCCACCCATAGCCCTTTGAGCAAAAACACCCTCTCCCTCCTAGTGGAGCTGCACATCTTGGTGCATGAGCAGAAGACAGTGAAACAACAGTCCTCAGCTCACTGGGATAAATAAGTTGCACTGGACATTTTAAACTTTAATGATAAATAAATAGGACAGACAGCAACAGGACTGAAGTGCAGCCTGGATTCAAGTTACCCAATTTGTGCTTTATCTTCTCTGTTCCTTGAGGGCCCCTCCCACCCACTTCTTTAGAAGAGTGGCAGAGATCCAAAGAACCCCCTGGGGCCTCCTGCCAGCGCCCCTTTTCTGGGGGTAGGAGACTGCAAGATGAAGCACACCAGCTCAGCAGCACCTCTGGTTTGTTCATTTCCCTCCTGGTCTCAGTAAAAACAGCAAGGCCTTGGCCCCGAGGGGCACCCATCACTGCCCAGGCACCCTAATGGGCAGCACTGGCCCCAAGAACCAGGCTTTTCCATGCCAACCTTCTCTTCAAGCCTGTCTCGGCAGTCAAGGGTCAGAAAATTGCACACAGGAGGCAAACACCTGGGTGCTTAACTTACCAACACAGCACAAGAGGCCACTTCCCCTTACTCCAACCCAGACCCGTAACTCACGGGTTTCTGGAGGAATGTCCTTTTTCTGGTCTGACTCCAGCCCCACCTTTGAATGCTTTCAAGCCCACCCCCAGGAGCAAAGACCTCATTTCAGATCTTGGGAGCCCCTTAGGGATGGGGGGGGCAAGCGGTCACTTCCGATGTTTGGCATCCTTCTCTGACGCCTTGGCGTCACCATGCCCACTGCCCGCACTGCTTAGAAACATCTTGTCCAGCCCCTTGAGTGACTCCAGTAAGTAGTTCTGGAAGGCAGTGAGGGCAGCACAGATGGCAGGCCCGCCAAAACCATGGGTGATGAGGCTGAAGTGTGTCAGACAGCTCTGCACTCCGGGCTCCAGGATGAGCGCTGGGCGAGTGTTGCCCAGCGGTGAACGGTCCTGCGCCATCAAGTCTGCAAACTCCTTACAGATCTGCCTGGTTGGGGAAGGACGGTCAGAGGTTAGAGGACAGAGGTCTGAGTCCAGCTGGATATCATAGATATGATTGCTGACCCAACAGTCTACAAATGATGATCATACCCATGTTACAGAAAAGTAAATGAAGGTTCAGAGATGGTAACTGACTTGCTCAATATCACACAGCTAATAAACAGCACATGCCAATACCCTACAATTTCTTTTCCTGTGGATATTCTGCCCACATTCCAAGTCCAGCTCAACTCCTGCCTTATCCAGGAAACTTTCCTTGATTCTCTCTCCTACTCCCACCTAAACCCAAAACAGCCAATGCTTCAAGAGCGTTGTTTATGAAATTATTGGGGAACAATCCAGAATCTGCCTTAACTAACTGAAATAAAACCAAGCAGTGAATATGAATTGAGGCCTAGATTCTGTGCCAAGCACACTGTATCAGCTCACTTAATCTCACAACAAATCTGTATTGTTATCATCCCTGTCACATGGAAGAGGAAACTCGTTAGTTTCTGACGATTGGATGACCTGTCCAAGTGACTAGGCTGGAAGTTGAATCCAACTCCATTCTGTAGCCATCATTCATTTCTCTATGCATCCTGTGTCCGCCTCAGGCAGGAGAACCACTTGTGTCTTCCCTTTGCATCACCAAGGAACCCAGTCAGCATCTTAGACATGACTGGGACCCAGGAAGGGCTTGGTGAGTTAGCTGATTAATGAGTGAGGTGGGTCCTGCCCTAGATACGTTTCTCCAGCTCCAAGATGAAGTCTCAAATGCCCCATGAGGCATGGCAGTCCCATGAGTCATGGCAGTCCCATGAGTCTGTGAGTCCATTTCTGCCCAGCGCACTTGAGAGAACCGTGAAGAAGGGAGGATGCAGTTGTGATATGAAGAACTGCCTTAGGTGGAAGGACTGAATGTCATTCTAAGTGGAAGAGCAAGCCCAAGAATGGGAGGGCAGGAGAGAGCAAGAGGGTCAGGTGGAGTGGGTGGAGTTCGTGCAGACCACATTGTGGGGGCCCTCAAAGGAGTCTGGATTTTACAGAACAGTGGTTTTCAAACTGCCCTGTGTCTGTCTCTTCTTGCAAGGGAACCCTTTCTAAAAACTAAATCTTATCAAACATCAGTTCATTACTCAGGCCCTACAGCGTCCCAGCAGAACCTAGTTTGAAAATCAATGCAGTAACAGTGGGAGCCATTGAAGGCTCTTGGGTAGACAGCAGTGCATGTGCAGGGCAGGAAGGCTGGGGGAACAGAGGGGCGCTGGGGTAAACGTCCAGGAGTGAGACTGGGAGACCAGCGTTGACGTGGCATGTGGGTGGGCTGAGGGAGGCATCCGTGAGACTTGTAGAGGGGTCAGGTGTGAAGGAAGGACAGAAAAGGGTCAACACAGGGGCCTGGCTGGGTGCCCTGATGGAGGTCAGAGGAGCAGAGGGGCTGACTGGCAAGGCTCAGGCATGGGCGCAAGGCTAGAGACCCTCGGACCCATGATGGGACTGGGGCTGGTGGTGCCGTGGGGGCGTGGTACCCACACATGGGCTTCTGTGTGAGCCTGTCCTGACACTGTGTGTGTGACACAGAACTCAGGTATGCTCACACGTCCACAGGCGCCCTGTCACGTGCAGCATGAGCCTAGGTGTGCGCAGAGCCACACGCACCGTGTGTGCACTGCGAGACACGTGGTGTCCACTGGGCCCATGCTCGGTGCCCGTGTCTGTGTGCGGCACCCATGGGAGCCTGTGCCCGGCGCCCTCACTCACTTGGCAGCCAGCAGCATGCTCTTGCGGCCGTGCAGCTCCCCAGGGTCAGCATGTTGTCGGCCCAGGTACTCGGCAGCTGCCTTGGCTGGGAACTCGGTCTCACAGACGTAGCCAAAGTCTCGGGCCAGGTGGACGGCCTCTCCTGCGGGGAGGGGAGGCAGAGATGAGACGCCACCAGCCAGGTGTACCTCTGAGCCTGGAGCACAGCCTGGACCCTCCAGCCCCGGACCAGGGCTGTCCTCCATTCTTCTATGTATGTATCTCCTTCCTTCCGATTCCCCCTCTCAGCTCTGGTCACAACCCCACTGCCCTCCCTTCTCGGAAGGTCTCTGAGCTCAGGGATGGGAGCTCTGTCCCAGAGCCTGAGCTCAACATGATTGAGCTTAGAGTCGCCAACCTCCCGGGAGCAGACTCTAACCCCATCATCTCTACCACATTCAAACACTGGCCACTCTTCCTCACACACACACACACATTCTACTGCACCAGCACATGCACCTGTGTGCTGTACATACATGTAAAGACTGTACACGTATTTCACACATATCCCTTATATATGGTGCACAGAGAATACACATATGACTAAACACACCCTCCTGCATCCAAGACAGTCACACACAGTCACACTGGGTGGCACGTGGCCCCTCGGGCCTCACCCTCTACTAGCGAAGTCAGCAGGGTCACATTGGCGGCCTTGCGACGGCCAGCGGGCAGGTTGAGCCCAATCTTCTCCAGCCGTTCGCGCAGGCACCGGCCTCCATTCTTGGACTTGGCCCTGGATGTGCACAGAGAGACACACACGCTATGAAGAGAGAATCATGTGTTCTTAGTGAACCAACAGGGCCTTGCTGCCTCCACCAACCCTGCTGAGGCTTGGGTCTGGCCTTGGGGACACACCAGGGCCTCCACCTGCCCGATCCCAATCTCTTCCTAATCTCACTGGGTTTGCAGCCACGATGGGAAAGGGGGCCATACACCCAGCTCCAGGAACCCCTCATTTCTCCCTAATCCTCCCAATAGCAAGGACAACCCAAGGTGGGGCAGGATGGGCCAGCATCTCAGGGTTCTTCCTCCCACCTGTGTACATCAACACAGCTACCCAGGGACATGCAGGCCCAGAGACAAACGGGAAACAGAGAGATAACTGGAGACATTGTTATACACACAGCTGCCCAGGGGCACACATACACACACACAGGTGAAATGCACTGAGGGCCAGGAACAGAGACATGCACACCAATAGAGACAGACACAGAGTCTCAGAGATCCAGGACACAGAAACACATGTCCACACCAAGTCAGGAGCCCAGGGACATTTGCACAGATGCCCACGGACTCATACAAGCCACTCTGGGATGCTCAGAGACCAGGAATAAGGGGATATTCCCACACCTGCACAAATGGAGCCCCTGCCCAAGGGTGCACGCTCAGTCACTCAGTCGTGTCTGACTTTGCGACCCCCATGCACTGTAGCCCACCAGGCTCCTCTGTCCGTGGAATTTTCCAGGCAAGAATACTGGAGTGGGTTGCTATTTCCTACTCCAGGGAATCTTTCTGACCCAGGGACTGAGTCCTCCTGCTTTGCAGGGGGACTCTTCACCACTGCACCACCTGGGAAACCCCAAAGGTAAGCATTTACTCACACAGACATACGGAGTGGAACATACTCTACCCAACACATCCCACTGAAAGTAACACAGGAAACGCACACTCATGGAAACATATACTCCTGTCCACTCCCTAAACCACATACACACACAAACACACATGCAAGCATGCACACAAACACTATCCTCAAATACATCAAAAGCCATAGTCCTGAAGCAGAAATACCTACCCAGGCACAAGGACATACCCAGAGAGAGACAGACCCAATTACGAAGATAAACCATGGACCCCACGCTCCCCGCCCAGAACACACACATCAGAGAGGCCTATACTGACACAGGGAATGGGCCTTAAGTCCTGGGGATCCTTTTTCTGGGTGGGGTGAGGTTGAAAATGGCCCTGTCTCTTCCCCTAACCCAGCCTTGTCTATCATGCTCAAGGTGGGTGAGTCCTGCATCCCTTCTTGGTACCCAGGCTCTTCTCTACCCCCGACCTTCCAGCCTGCAGACCCATGGGAGCTGCCAAGGACGTAGGCCTGTCCAGAGAGCATGCATAATCCTCCTGGGAGACAGAGATGGAGATGACCCTGTGCCCTGGGGTGGGGCCGTCCCCTCTCCAAACCCCTGAGAAAGTCTTCAGGACCCCAGGTTTTAGCCTTGAGCCTGGGCAGGGAGCTGTGGGCTGGCCTTCCTACCTGCGAAGGACACCACCCAGGAGAGAGGCATTGAGGCACTCAGGAGGTGAGAGTCGCCGCTGGACCTCCCCCACCGTCACCTTGTACTTGGACGTCGAGCTGAGCAGAGAGAGCCGGCCGGGCACGGAGCAGAAGACCTCACTGGGGTTCGTGATGCCGCCAACCAAGCTGTCTTTGGCCAGTGAGAGGGCCGAAAGGCTGCTGGCTTTGGAGAGGATGGGGACTGTGGAGCAGAAGCGAGAGCAAGGGAGAGAGACAACATTGAGCAGGGGCCACGGGGCACGGGCACCAGCCAGCTGGGATGCGAGCATGCTGCTGAGGTACCAGCTGCGTGTTGGCACCGTGCTCACATGCTATACGCACACACAGCTGCTTCTGCACGTCCCCGCACCTTCCAGAAGGAGCTTCCACTAACCATGCTTTACAAGGGAAGAGACTGAAGCACCATGAGGTTAACGTGACTCACTCACGTTCACTCAGCCAATGGGTGGTGGAAATGAAACTCTGGCTCTGGAACCCCGACTCCCTTCATTGAGTCAGGCCGGTTCCCTGTTAAAAGTCAAACAGCCTCAGCAGTCTTGGGAGTTTGGGCATGCGCGATCACAGAGGGTGTTGGAAATAAGGAAATGGAATGTGGGCTGGAGACTGGATTCCTGGGTTACTGCAGCAGGGCCGGGCCAGATCTATGCAATCACAAGGAGTCCCCGATTCTCTGCTCCCACTCACCTGTGATCCCCATGTCTCCCCCACCATCTCAGGTCAGTGAAAGGCCTGGGAGCTTTGGACTCCCCTATCCCAGGGACAGGGAGGTTATGGCCGGCCCCATTAGGCCCCCAACCCTGGCCCTCTTCCCGCTAAGTCACTCTGGGATGCTCAAGGAGTCCAGGAATAAAGAGACATCCCTTATTGTTCCCTCCCCCAATACTCTCTAATTTTGTACTAATATCTATGAAGGGCAGGGAAGGGAATCTGAGAAGTTTATTTTTTAACACGCATTTGGACACTCTTGGCTCTAAAAGAAAGTTCCTCCTGCAGTCTAACCTCCATTCTCCTGCTAAGCCTCAGGGGGAAGGGAGAATGACTGAGGCACTTGTTTCCCCTTGGGCTTTTCTTCTTTCAAGGAAGTGAGAGCCTTAGTAGAAAAGGCAGGCCTTCTGTGCTTGGGGAGAGGAATCAAGTGGAGATCCTGAGACCAAGAGTCAATGAGCACTCACTATACTATATACTCTGTGCTTCTACCGATAACCTCACTGAATCCTCAGAATGAGAGGTTACGTTTATTATCCCCATCTTACAGATGAGAGACTGAAGCCCAGAGAGGTAAAATAATGTGTCTGAAATCATGTAGCTGATAGACTTAGTACCAGTAGTAAGCCCTGGACTGTGGTCTCAAAGGCGGCACTTGGCCCTCCAGTCATCTGGCAAAATGTTCGCTGAGCACCGGTGTGCGGGGAACTGTGCTAAGCCTCGGGAAGGCAGAGGTAAGCAAGGCTGGCCCAGTGCCTGGCCTGGCAGAGCCCCTCCAGCTTTCCCCTCTCTGAATGTGCATTGAAACCCTCCCTGCCTTTGCCCAGCCAGAAACCTCAATGAGGCCCTCCACACTGCCCTCTGCCACCCCATCCCACCCATCAGCTAGGGCTTTCTTTTCTCCACGTGCCTGAATGCAGCCGCAGGTATAGAGGGACACTCACTCACTTCCCACCTGAATTTCTGCACAGCCCCTGCTCCAGAGGGATCTTTCTGAAACATCCATCACTCCCCAGCCTAGAACTCATCAGTGCCTGAGAATCAAATTTTAGCTCCATAGCTGAGCAGAATGATGCTGCCTACCCTCCACTGAGTGCCAACCATATGCCAAGGGCTTCACATTAACAGGTCTGTGGAGTAGATTTTCTATCCCCATTTCAAGATAAAAAGACTAAAAGTTCACAGTATAAATAGGTAAGCTGGCTCAGCAATAAGGACCAGAGATGGGTCCTGACCTCTGATGATGACCGTGACTGTCATAGCGCCCTTCTTGGGACTTCCTTGGTGGTCCAGTGGTTAAGAATCTGCCTGCCAATGCAGGGGGCATGGGTCCAGCCCTGGTCAGGAAACTAAGATCCCACATGCTGCACAGTGTGGCAAAATCTTCTTTAAAAAGTGGGACCTAGCTTGTGGTCCAGCCCTCCCTACCTGTCTTGCTTGGTCTTCCATCTGCCCTTTAGGCTCTTGACCACACTGTCCAAGACCAGTACACTCTGAGCCACATACATAAATTTATATTTTCCAGAAGCCCCATTTTTAAAAAGTGAGAAACACATTAAGGCTAATTTTAATATATTTTACTTATCCCAATAAATAAAAATATTATCACTGAGTCATATAATCAATATTTTGAAAATTATGAATAAGGTATTTTACATTATTTTCTTGTACTTGGTCTTCAAAACTCAACACATATTTTATATTACAACCCATCTTAATTTGGACTAGCCACACTTCAAGTGCTCTATAGCCACACGTGGCTGGTGGATCCCACAGTTGTAGACGTCAAAGCGGGGAGTGTAGCAGTTAATAAAAGTAAGTGAGATATGGGAGAGTGTTACCATGTAGGACACACCAACATTGCCAGAACTCTTAATTTGTCCAGGTTTTTGGTTTGTTTTGTTTTTGCTGATAAGACCAGAATTTGAGGTTTCTAGGTGATATCTCTGGATTATTTTTTTTTTTCACTGCACTGTGCGGTTTATGGGAACTCAGTACCCTGACCAGGGATCGAACACACACCTCATGTGATGGAAATATGGAATCCTAACCTCTGGACCGTATGGGAATTCCCTGGATTTTTAAAACATTGGCACCTGATTCAAAAGTTTGGGGACATCCTTGGTGGTCCAGTGGCTAAGAACTAGATTCCATGTGCAATCTCATATGCTGCAACAAAGATCTAAGATTTCATGTCCCACAACTAAGACTCACCACAGTCAAATAAAAACTTAATTTAAAAAAATTCATAGAAACGCACATTTAAAAAGGGTTAACTGTACTATATGTAAATTATACCTCAAGATTAACTTAAAAAAATAAAACTATGAATTAATAAATTAACAAGAAGGGCAAAGAGACTGTCCGGTCGCCCGTGACTCCTAGGCAGAGGGAATGGTCAGAAGAATAGAAAGTTTTTCTCTCCCCCAGCAGCCTCCTCCATCCATCTGGAGACCTCTGAGGCCAGGCTCTGTACCAGGAGAGAAGAGAGACCAAAGCTGGGTGAAGCCATTTGTGCATGTGCAAACAGGGACATATGTGAGCAAACGTGTCACACAAATGTCTATACATAAAAACTACATGCCCTGCCATAGAGCAATGAGGGTGAACCTGTGCATGCGTACACTTAACAACAGTGAGCCCCAGCTCTATACAAACAGGCTCTGCCCTCCTCCAGTGCTGCAGGAATGCAGCAATGTACATAAGGATATCTGCAAGTGCTTTTGCTACTGTTGATATATTTAAACACAGAGTATATGCCAGATTTATGCAGACATAGGTGCAGCTAGTGTAGTGCAGACAGGTGGAGAAGTGTTTCTATATATGAATTAGGGACTTTGCTGCTTCCCCCCACTTGTCTGTATCTTTCCCTTCAGAGCTTCTTCCTTCAAAAATGATGGGTGTGAAGCCAGGGTTAGGCAGGGAAGCAGGTGGCCTGGGGAAAGAGCAGTCACAAAGGTGGGAATTAACTAGCACAGATTGCAAGGCAGGGACACTGGCATCTGTCTCCCACACCACAGTGAGTCCTGAAGCTGAAGTGGTCCACTCATGGTGTCCCCCAGTCATGTACGCAGAAGCATGCACACACATGTGCACACGCCTACAGACAAGACTCACACACACCCCTCAAGTCTACACACTTTCCACAGGTGGGAGATACGTTCTGACCACTGGTTCTGGGCTGTGTGCCATGGATGCTCAGAAAGCTGATTAAAACTGCAATTCTTTCTAGAATAAAATAAAGGCTTTTCTCCTTTGCCCTGACCCTGGATTGGGCAAAGAGTTCCTCATACAACACCAAAACATGATCCATAAAAGAGAATCATGAAACTAGATTTCATCAAAATAAAAGACTTAAGTATGTGAAAAGACACTATTAAGAAAATGAGGGGCTTCCCTGGTGGTCCTGAGGTTGGGAATCTGCCTTGCAACACAGGGGATATGGGTTCGATTCCTGGCTGGGGAACCAGGATCCCCCATGCGGCAGCCCAACCATGCACCACAAGTGAACTTACGTGCCACAGCTAGAGTCCATGTGCCACAACAAAAGACCCCGCATGACCCAGTGAAGACCCCATGTGATGCAACTGAGACCCCCATGCAGCCAAGTAAATAAATAAAAGCAAGAGTCTCTTTTAAAAAATGAATGAAGTACTCTTGAATAAGACATCTGCAAATCCTATATCTTATCAAGGATGTGGATCCAGAATATATGAATTCTTATAATTCAATAGTAAGATAAATAACCCAATTAGAGAATATTCAAAGCATGTGAATAGATGTTTCACTAAAAATGAGATATGAGTGGCTAGTAAGCATATGAGAAAGAGCTCAACATCACTAGTGATTAAGGAAATGCAAATTAAAAGTATACTGAGATACTCACCAGGAAGGCTATAATCAAACAGACAGACATATCAAGTGCAGATGACAATGTGAAGAAACTGGAATCCTCATATCTATTTGGTAGGAATGTAAAATAGTACAGCTGCTTTAGAAAACAGCTTAGGAGTTTCTTTAAAAAATTAAAGACAAACTCATAAAAATCCAGCAATTCCACTCCTAGGAATTCAAAAGCAGTGAAAATATGTCCACACAAAGATGCATTGTGAATGATCACAGCAGCATTATTCATGCTAGCCAAAAAGTGGAAACAAACCCAGAATCCATCAACTGATGAATGAATGAACAAAATGTGTCACATCCATAAAATGGAGTATTACTAAGCAATAAAAAAGGGACACCCTACTGATAAAATCTACAACACAGATGAACCTCAAAAATAAGTACAAGAAGCTAGAGGCAAAAGTTGGCATATTTATATATATGTTTCACTTATATAACATGTCCAGTATATGCAAACATACAGACAGAAAGCAGATCAATGGTTGCCTAAAGCCTGGAGTGGGAATTAATTACAAATAAGAATAGAGGATTTGAGGGGGGAGGGTGTTGGAAACGTCTTAAAACAGACTGTGGTAATGATTACACAACCCTGTAGGTGTACTAAAAATCTTCAAATTGTACTCTTCCAATGGGTGAATTTCAGGTATGTAAATTTTACTTCAATCAATCAGTTTTTTAAAAAATGAAGTCCCAGGGCCATATTTCCAGGGATTCTCATTCAGTAGATGTGAGACGGTGCCCAGGAAACCTTCATTTTCTTAAGCAAGCACCCACTGGGGATTTGATGCATGTGGTTCCTTAGACCACACTTAGGGTACCACCAACCCAAGGCCTGTGGGGAGAGGAACAGCAGGAGAAAAGCAGACAGGAGGGGTCCTGACCCTCCTCCCAGCCCACTTGAGTTCCCTCACCTTCCCCAGTGGGACCTGCTGGTTAAGCTTCCATCTCACCAACTGCTAGAGGGTTTCTTTTTTTAATTTTTAATTTCTTGGCTGAATCATGTGGCTTGTGTGATCTTAGCTCCCCGACCAGGGATCAAATTCACGCCTTCTGCATTGGGAGCTCAAAGTCTTAACCACTGGATCACCAGGAAAGTTCCTAGAGGGTTTCTTTTATTTCAAATTTTAATTTCTTTTAATTGAGATACAGTTGATGTACAATATTACATAATATGCATGGGTACAACATAACAATTCACAATTTTAAAGATATATTCTATTGATAGTTATGATAAAATAATGGCTATGTTCCCTGTGTTGTCTTGTCCTTGTAGCTTATTTTGTATCTAGTAAGTTTGTACCTCTTGATCCCCATGCCTGTCGTTCTCTTCTCCCTTTCTTTTCAATATAACTTCTACCCTTCACTGCCCTGTGTGTGCTATGCTGCCCTCAGGCAGAGTCCACAGTCCATTTGCACTGGTTTTATAGTCTCCTGCTGGGGCTGACGGTAGCCTGGGAGGCAAGTGAGGCAGGGTTGTAGAAGTGAGAGTCAGATTCCGTCTTTGTGTAAAATTCTGGCATCCTGTGTGTGGATATATGTTGCATTTAAAAATTAGAAAAATATTGCACTAAGATACGTTATTTATCTTGATTACTGAGCTCCCAATCCTGCTTCAAGTGAGTTCCTCACTTACTTCACCCCAATCCTGGCCCTCCTTTGAAGCCCAGAAACTCCCCATTCCCCTTTTCCTTCCCCAGAGCCAGGGAGAGCAGAGGAAAGGGTGACTGTTCACATCAGCCCCTGTCCTGGGAGTGGACAACAGAGCCCAGCAAGGGATTTCCACAACTACTCACTCTCCTTGGAGGGAAGGAGGAACATCTCAGTTCTCACCCCCAAACCACTCCCCTCCAGCTGTGACTGTGTAGTCAGAAACCCACAGAGATGTTTAACCTTTTTAAACCTGTTGGCCTTTCCAAAGAGAGGGCATATGCACATGCCATGCCCGGTGGGGTGAATGTAGCTCGGCCATTTGTACACTACCTCTCCGAATGCACTCAGACTTCAAACCCTGTCACTCATTCATTTAACAAACTTCCGGAACACCTACTGAGCCTCATGCTAATGTTTCAACTTCAGGGCTCACCGCTTGTCTTTTGAGCTCCCACTACGACCTGTACAAACCGGCTCACTGCCGGTATTCCTGGCCCTGTCTCTCTCCCTGGCCAGTCCCGCCCACTTTCTGTGCCCCTAGGACAGGTCGCAAAACTGAAAGTGACAAATGTGGGTAGGAGATTGAGGGCTCCCTGCTTCCCTTCGGCTCAGCCTCGCCCCGTTTGCCATCGCTGCCGCTCAGCTGCCCTGGCAGCAAAGGGCTGCCGACCTGTAGGGGTGTGGTGGGCCGGGGCCTTGCCGCCCCTCCCCTGCCTGGCCTCCCCTGACTCTCAGTCAAAGTGGAGGCCGAGGCCTCCTCCAAGCAGGAAGGCTGCTTCTGGGGTAAGGCTGGGGCTGCCTCCCTTTCACATCCAGGACCCCAGCCGCCCCTGACACAGCTGCCCCTACCGCCAGGGCCAGGAGGAGCTGGAGGAATGCAGCTAACCAAGAACGAGTTTCTCTAATTCCAGGGCTTTCCATAATTCTGTAACTCCAGGACTTTCTATAAATCCAGGAGTGGGACGGTCCTCCATCGCCCCTGGCAGATGCCAGAGGACTTCAGGACGGAAACGGGGCTCCCCAAGTCTTCGGAAAGACCCGAGGGCGAAGAAGGAAGCTAATCAACCGCGCCCACGTGCCTGGCGGCTTGGCCGGAGTCCCGCAGTGGCTGCGGCGGGCGCAAACAACAATCACCCGCTGTGTGGGGCGTGGAGGCTCCAGGACGCAGGGCTTCAACTGGGCCACCTGCTTGGCCACGGCTAGGTCGCCCGTGCGAGCGCGCTCCGAGGCCTGACCTTCGCAGATGGGCTCTGCCTGCCTAGTTGCAGAGCTGCAAAGTGCCGCACGAACTCCGTCTCCTCCCCAAAGGCTAGCCGCGCCGGCCGCCAGCCAAAGGCCAAGTTCGCCGCTTGGGAACCAGCTTCTTCCTTCATTTGTGAGATCCAGCTCTCGCCCCTCCCCGTTTGCGGCACTGCCCTGGGCTGTGACTCTCCGCCCAGGTTGGGGCTCCCAGCGTGCAGCCCCTAACTCAGGTCGCTGGGCCACCCACGGGCTGACACTGCAGTCGGGCCGGTGTGGGCGCCCGCGACGGAGACATCCCGCACAGCACGGGCGCCCACGTCCATCCCGCACCCGCCAGAGTCAGCGCGCAACACTCGCGAATCCTGGCCCCACTCCCCGTGTTCTTGGGGCTGCTCTGGGGGATCCTCGCGCACCCCTAGGACCCAGTATTTATGGAAGTTTGGGGCTGGGAGTTTTAGGCAGTTTTAGTTCCTCTTTGTAGCCAGTCTCTTGTCCTGGCTCTGACCAGGGGATTGGGGTTTAAGGTACTCAGAGGCCCAGCTGGTTTTTCTACCCTTCCCCAAAGCAGAAATCCCCAGGTTCCTTGGGCTTCCAAGGTGGCGCTAGTGGTAAAGAACCCGCCTGCCAATGCAGAAGATGTAAGAGACATGGGTTTGATCCCTGGGTCGGGAAGATCCCCTGGAGAAGGGAATGGCTATCCACTCCAGTATTCTTGCCTGGAGAATCCCATGGATAGAGGAGCATGGTGGGCTAGTCCACAGGGTTGCAAAGAGTTGGACACGACTGAGTGACTTGGCACGCACATCTCCCCCAGGGTCAATGAGTCCAGGCCCCTCTAACCCACCGAGTCCTGGCAGGAGTCGGGAACTGGGGACTGAGACCGCGGAGACCATCTCCAGGGGGACGCAGCCCCACAGCAGTCTCTGGTCACTGGAGACGAGTTCTTCCTTCCGTCGGTTTTGGAAAAATTCACTAAAGCAAGGCAGTGGCCGCTAGCAAAGAGCTGGCTCTGACCGCACACCTCTGCTCGGACTCCAGGCAGCCTCCCCAAACCCCTGGCTCCAGGTAACACAGCCCCAGTACCTGGTGCCCCCTTCCCCCAAGTTCTGGGTGGACTATCCCCTCATCTTTCCCCACACATACTCCAGGTGGTCCAGCTAACTCCCAGCCCCAAGTCTTGGAAATTAAAGTCCTGCCCCATGCCCTGTCCCTCCCCGCCCCACACGCTGTCTGGGAGGGCAGACTGAGCCCAGGCTTGAATTCACTGGTTTGAAAAACAAGTTGTGCCTGCCCTGGGCTCTGTGGGCTTGTCTGTGCCTCCATATTCCTCTCTTCACTGCCCCCTCCCCAAATTCAAGGAGCCTGCTAGATGCCTGGGCTTCCGGAGTCTCTGTCTTTCTCACCTTTCTCTGTCACTGTCAGAAGTCACAGGTACTAAGATCCA
The DNA here is from genome assembly GCF_033118175.1 of Dama dama. Lineage (NCBI taxonomy): Eukaryota > Metazoa > Chordata > Mammalia > Artiodactyla > Cervidae > Dama > Dama dama. The sequence goes on from NC_083700.1 coordinate 106,774,462, forward strand.
GTGAAGGGCAGATCTCAAACCCCTGGCTTTTACTAGGGCAGAGAGACACAAACACCCCGAAAATAAACAGGGAGCAACTCTCCACACTTAGAGATCCTCAGTGCCAAAAAACAAGTTCCTGGACACAACAGGGACCCTGACCCCCCAAAGCATGGGAATTACACCAACATGACGGACACACATTACACACTCAACAGCCAAAGACACCAAGAAATACCAGAAAGACACCTAGGAAAGGAATATTTTAGACATGTACAGGACTGCAAACTCACATGGACACCAACACCAGGCCCTGACCCTCCTGCACATGGCCTGACACAATATTCACAGACCAGCTCCCTCATCCTGAACACTGAAAGAGGCTCCCCAGTGGAGAAAAAATTCCCTAGGGAAACCACAAGACTCCGGAGGCCCTGCTGGGAAGGGAGCGGCAGAAAGAACCTGGCAGGCTAGGAAATGGTAAGGCTCCCTAAAGTGGAAATCATTTAAGGACGTCCATGGGAATAGCACCCCTACTACCACCTCTTAGGAAACAGGGAAGTGGTTTAACTTGTTCTGCAAATTAACTCCAGATCTAAAAGAGTGCCCTCCTCCTTGGTAGGGAGAGGCCAGGCCCCTGCACAGGCCTGGCCGCCAGGGTGGCTAAGTGAACGTGGTCGGCCTTCCGGGGCACCCTGGCTGGCAGGCTCTGGGGCCAAGTCACCAACCAACCCCAGCTGCTCGGGCTTGCAGCCTCCGCAGCCCCTCTACTGGGCCGGAAAGAGTGACCGGTGGCCACCGAGCTCGGCGATGCACAGGAGGAACGCGCCGTAGGGAAGACGTTGGGTCTGTGTGCCAGGGCTTGCATCATCTCGCCCAGTTCTGCCCTGGCAGATGCACGCCATTCTTCCTTACCTTTCTTGATCACCGACTGGTCCAGGAGGCTCATTCCCGGCTCGTCCAGGGCCTGCAAATAGGACAGGGTAGTGGTAAGAGCGCTCGTAGACTCTAGTCTCTTGTCGCTTCCCAAGCCCCTGCAGTCCCCGCTCCTCGCACTGTCTGCTCCGCCCAACGCGCACCACCCGTCGCCTGCGGCGGCCTCGGGCGGGACCAGGATTCACCCGCGCTCCAGCTTTTGCGGCCGAGTTGGAGGCCTGGGAACCTCGCCGTGGAGTTCAAAGAGAGAATTTTGAACCTCAGGCAATTCCTCCACCTCTCTTCGCTCCAGGCCCAGGCTGCCCCGGTAGACCAGGAGTGGGCATAGATGCCCTGCATTGCCCCGCGGAGAGGGACAGAGTGGTTCAGCCCCTGTCCATTTACTCAGCGAAGGGTCGCCGCCACCCAGACCCCAGGCTCACGGACTCAGAGCCCGGCCGCCTGAAAGGCCAGGCAGCGTCCAACTCAGGACGTGGGGCGCGTCCTCGGTAGGCTGGGAGAAAAGTCAGGAGGGTTCCTGCATTGGCCGCTCTTTGCCGCCCGCCAGATCCTAAGTCACTGAAGCGGATGCTGGCCCATCCAGGACCGTTCGGGCCTCACCTGCAGGTCCTCCAGGCCCGGCGGGGCCGCCAGCCCGGGGAGGCCGAGGGGTGCGTCGGCCAGGCCGTGCGCGCCCTCGGTCAGGCCTTGCAGGAGCCGCGGCACAGCAGCGGCGGCGTAGTCGCGGCGCGGGTCGAGGCCCAGGGCGCGGGCGGGCGGCGCCAGCAGGCCCGGCGGCTCGTCGTGGGCGCGGGCGGCGGCGCGGGGCGCGGCCCAGGCGGCCTGCGGAGGCTGTGGCTGCGCCAGGGGCGCCAGGCCGCCGTACGGGTCCCCGGCCAGGTGGGGAAAGGCGGCGGCGGCGTCGGGCGCCTGGCCGTAGGGCAGTGGCGGCTGCGGGTAGGGCGGCGGGAAGTAAGGCGGCTGGAAGTCGGCGGCGGTGGGCGTGTGGCACAGCGGCGGCGCCGGCCCGTAGGCCGCCTGGGGCAGCGAGGACAGGCGGGCTCCGCCCGCCGCTGCGCCCAGCCCGTCGGGGCGCTCCTGGGGAAGGAAAGGGGCGCGTCAGGCGATCCAGCGGCAGTTGAAAGGACCCTCCTCAGCTCCCGAGGGGCCGGCTGCCGTCCTGCCCGCTCCCGGGGCCCGAGGTCTATCTCTGAACGACCCGTGGGTGCGGGAACCTTGGGCTGGGGACAGCGATGTCCCGTGCGCACGGTTCTCCGCGGGCGCAGTCGCTGTGGTCCCCTCCCTCCGAGATTTCGTTGGGGTAGGAGGGTCGGAACGGAAGGTCTAGCACCCAGGCTGCCTGATCCCCGGCCGGGCACGCCCCCTGCCCGAGACCACTCACCATGGCGGAGTAAGCGTGCACCAGCATGGGTCGGGCAGCGCGGGGCGCGAGGCGTGGCGGCCGCCGCGCCTTCGCCCGACGGCGAGCGCGGCGGGAAGAGGTGCGCGGAGCCTGCAGGACCCCCGGGCGGTCACTGCGCGGTGGCGGGGTGCAACCCAGCCCGGAGCCCGCCAGGTATCTGGTCCTCAGCAGTGGGTGTCCCCGGGCGGGTCCATGGGGGCGGGATGTGGGTCGGACGGGCGCTGATCGCACTTGGAAAAGTCGGTCAATGGGTGCCCAGCGCCCGCCCTTCTTCCTCTGAAGGCAGCTTGCTCCATGCACACCAGTTATAGTGGCGGGGGCGCGCGGGGCCTCCGGGGGCGCGCATTAAAGAGACAACGCTAGGGCCGCTTTCTCCCCGCTCCCCAGTGACTGCTCAAGAGGAGGCGTGGCTTTGGCGCGACCCCCTGGAGAGGACAGGGTCGTGGTTCCAATCCGCGCCGGTCTGAGAGCCTTCTAGGCTCAAAGCTCCCAGCTACCTTGAAACAGAGACGAATTCAAGGTTGGGACACAAGGGCCTTAGTTTGCTTTGGCTCGGCCCCATCTTTGCCTTTGGAGCAAAGCACTGCCTTCCTCTGCCTTAGGTTGCTAGTCTGTAAGATGGGTATCAGTCCTTTCTCTAACCACCTCACCCCATTATGGGTGAGGTGGGCAGTCCTGAAAGTGGAAGAGGTTTGTGAGCTGCAGACTCAAGTCCACTGGCTCCTGTGAAACATGTGTCAGTGCATGGGTGTTTGTGTGTGTGTGTGTGTGTGTGTGTGTGAGTTGGGGACCATCACAGCCTCTCTGCATGTTTCTGGATAAAAGCCCCTCTGAGGGTGCTTACTTCACTCAGGCTTCCCCCAGCTGGTAACTCCCAATACCTAGCCAGGGTCTGAGGAAGTTGGAGACACAAACTAACTGCAGAGTTGCCTGGCCCTGGGATTGGGCATGAGTTCAGTCTGAGTAGGGCTCGGGGTATTTTTGACGCCTTGAGGTCCTGGGCTGATGGAGCGTGGGTGGGTCATAGGCAGAGGATGTTGAGTGAAGCTGTAACTGACAGCATGTGGACAGTGTGCTGTCATCGCATTTACATGCATGACATGCACAGGCTGTGTGTTTGCATATTACCAGGACAGGCACCGGCTGGCTGGCACGCGTGTTCCAGTCTCTGCAGTCACTTTTGCTTGACTTCAAATCCCAGCCTTTCCTTCCTGAGGAACAGGGACAAGAATTAAAGAAAGGGAAATGAGAGGGGGCAGCAAACAATGAGATGGTTAGATAGCATCACCGACTCCATGGACGTGAGTGTGAGCAAACTCCAGGAGATAACGAAGGGCAGGGAATCTTGGTGTCCATGGGGTCACAGAGTCAGATATGACTTAGTGACTGAACAACAAAATGAGAGAAATGGTAAGGGGAATGAGAATTAAGAAAGCAGATGGAAGGTGTTAAAAAAAAAAAAGTTGGGCTCTTCCCTGGCAATCCAGTGGTTAAGATTTTGTGCTTCCATGGCAGGGGGTGTGGGTTAGATCCCTGGTTGGGGAACTCAAATCCCACATGCCACGTGGCACTGCCAAAAAGATTTTTTTAAAAAGAAAAAAAATGGCAAGAAGATGCTCTAAGCAGGGCAGAGCAGAAATGTTGTTGTTCAGTTGCTAACTCGCGTCCGGCTCCCCAGCCCCATGAACTGGAGCATGCCTGGTTTCCCTGTCCTTCACTGTCTCCTGGAATTTGCTCAAACTCATGTCCATTGTGTGGATGATTCCATCCAACCATCTCATTCTCTATCACCCATTTCTCCCTCCTGCCCTCAGTCTTTTCCAGCATCAGGGTCTTTTTCAATGAGTGGGCTGTTCACATCAGGTGGCCAAAGTATTGGAGCTTCAACTTTAGCATCAGTCCTTCCAACGAATAGTCAGGGTTGATTTCCTTTAGGATTCACTGGTTGGATCTCCTTGCTGTCCAAGGGATTGTCAAGAGTATTCTCCAGCACCACTGTTCGAAAGCATCCATCTTCAGTGCTCAGCCTTCTTTATGGTCTAGCTCTCATGTCTGTACATGACTACTGCAAAAACCATAGCTTTGACTCTACGGCAAAGGGATGTCTCTGCTTTTTAATATGCTGTCTAGGTTTGAATAGAAATGATCACAACTTATTACATACTGTGTCAGACTCTGCACTAAATACTTGATGAATATTGAGTTATTTAATGCTCACAACAACCCTATGAGATAGAAACCCTTATCACCCCTCTTCTCAGGTGAGGTATGTGAGATACATAGAAGCCACATGACTTGCCCAAGGTCGAGGAGCTAGTGAAGTGGCAGAGCTGGAAGAGTCAGCTTCTCGCCTCTTTCTGTGTTCAGAATCATTATTCTGTATTGCCTCAGACTCAGGTGCCTAGAATTAAGTCCTTACTGATGAACTGTGTGATTCCGACCTCAATTTCTGCAACGTCAACAACAGCAATATGGGAGTGAAGAATGGACTAGATGTTTTCTTAGACCCCTTTCTAATGAAGTGGAAGATGAGAAAGTAAAGATTAAAATAGTGAGCTAGATTAGAGGAGAAAGGGAGATAGAGAATGGGAGGTGTCTGGAGGAGACCTGAGGGGTGTTTCACAGAAGGCACACCTCGGGTGCAGAGCTCAGGTCTGAGTCATCTCAGTCTGGGAGGCTTTAGGGGAAGGGGGAGGCTAGAAACAGCCAAAGTTTCATCACTAAGGACTTTCCAGAAGCTGAAACCACCAGCTAAAGTGGTAGAGAAAGCAAAATTGGGCAGCTTTGCAACCTCATGCCCAGGGCAGATAAGAAGTCAGGAGTATGTGTGTGTGTATCTACATGGATGTGGGGGTCTGTAGTGAGACCCCTCTTCCCCACAGGACATTAGCCATCAGGCTCCAGGACAGGTGTACATGTGACAGCACATGCATGCAGGTCAGTGGACGCCTTTGGGAAACGTCCAGGACCAGTGAGACTTGTGATGCCTGTACCAGCCCTGGGCATCTCCTGCTCTCCTCAGGAGCCTTGGGAAGGCCATAGTGACCAGAAATGCTGCCTGCCCAGTGGCTTTCCTCACCTTACTTCCTTGCAGTTTAAGACAACTCTTTCTTGCTTATTTCTCCTCTTTTCTGACCCTTTCTCAATCTTCTCTTCTATCTCCCCTCTTTTCACCCACACCCTTAAGGTCACTTATTCATCCTGAGCTGTAGCTTCTACCTTTTCTTCCTAGCTACACTCTTCACTAGTGAGTTCATACCCTTTCAAGTTCATTGTTATCTCCCAACCTTGTTATCTCCAGTCTGTATCTCTCACTAGAAATCCAGACCCATAGGTGTGATTACCTACTGGATATTCCCTCCGGATGCCTTATTGCAGCCGAGACTGTCCAAACCCAAACTGAAGTCAAACATCTCCTCTACCGCCACCACCAACTCCAACCTGCTTCTCCTCCAATGTTCTAGAGCTCTGTAAATGGCACTGCCATCCTTCAAATTAAAAGAGCCATCCCAGGCTCTGTCCTTTCCTTCACCTCCATAAGCTACTGGAGTCGGTAGCCTTTCCCTTCTCCAGGGGATCTTCCCAACCCAGGGATCGAACCCAGGTCTCCCACATTGCAGGAGGATTCTTTACCAGCTGAGCCACAAGGGAAGCCCCTAATCCTCATAGAGGATCATCATTTCTAATTCTTAAACATCTCTCTTCATCCTCTGTCAGCATCTTAAGCTGCCATACTCTTCCTTTTAGACCAGTTGTTCTCAAAGTGTGGTCTCTGAACCAGCATCACCTACAACTTCTGGAACTTATTAGAAGTGTCAGTTCTTAGACCCCACCCAGACCTACTGAATCAGGAACTCTGGGCAAGGGACCCAGCCATAAGCCTGTGAGGTGACTCAGCAGTACAATAAAACCTGGGAACCACTGCCTGGACTGTTCCAACAACCCCCTACCTCAAACTGATCTCCTGTCTTCTTTCATATCTCTTCTTCAACAACAGTGACTAGACCATGTTACCTCCTGGCTGAAAACTCTCCTGGGGCTGCTCATGGCCCATCTTCAGGGAACAAAAAAATTGAAACACTGTAATTAGCATTTTAGGCTCTTTGCAGCTGCAACTAATTTTCCTTTCCTGCCTCATGAACCAGTTTACAAGAAGAAAGATGAAACAGAAAATATGTCTAGTCTAGCGCTGGGCTTGGTACATAGCAGGTGCTCAGTAAAGGCTTATTAAATAAATGATGAATGAATGAATGAATGAGTCTATGAATTCCTCAGCCTATTCCTAGGATCCTTTAGGAAGCCTTCTAAATGAATATGGCTTCCCAGGTGGCTCAGTGGTAAAGAATCCTCCTGTCAATGCAGGACATGCAAGAGACACGGGTTCGACCCATGGGTCGGGAAGATCCCCTGGAGTAGGAAAGGGCGACCCACTCAGTATTCTTACCTGGAAAATTCCATGGACCGAGGAGCCTGGCGGGCTGCAGTCTGTGGGGTTGCAAAAGAGTCAGACACTACTGAGCATGCACACATGTGAACATGACTCTGGGTAACTAGACATAGAGCCCAGGTAAAATGTGGAGAAGTCACATTATGAGCAGTGAGTGATTTTGCTTATGGCTTATGGCTTCTGAGGAGAGGGATGTTCTTCATGGTTTGCTGTTTGGGGGCTCCTCAAAGTTTCCTGGTTGCAGACTCTATTCCCTTTCTTGTTCAGGACCAAGGGACGCCTCACTTTCTGAGGCATGGAGGTGGGCATTGCCAGCTGCCCACTCTCTGCAACACATGCACACATGTGGGGGCCTGGAATGTGCACAGGGTCCATGTGCAGACACATGGGGCACACGACATGCACAGAGACACTGAAGAGAAACACACAGATATGGGGACACAGGACATATATTGACACACAGGTGTGCATGTTCAAACATACACAGACTCACGTTCGGCGTACTGGCCCTATTGCTGTTCTCCAAGGCTCAAATCTTTCCCTCTCTTTTCAAAAAGTGAGTTTGGAATAGGAGTTTATGTTAAGAAAGGACTCAGGCCTGCCTCCTTTATTGTTAACACAGCCACCCTGCAGCCCGCCTTTGACAGCCTTCTGCTCTCGGCCTGGTGGCGTGCAGCGTAGGGGAAATCAGGCACAAGGAGATACTCAAGCTCCACCTGGTGGTCAGATCTCACAACTGCAGCTCAGGTGCCCCTTTCTCCCTTGCTGCTAAGTTGATTACTAGGAGCAAACTTGATCTTGCTTGGCAGCCTAGCACTCCTTGCATTCCAGAGTCAAGAACTCTCTGACCAACCCTCACCAAAGTACAGACTCCAGTCCGCCTTGCATTTTGAGGCCTTCTGCAGGGTTTGTCTTCTCCACCACACGAGGGAGAGTATTTTGAGAGCAGGGACCAGGGGCAGTTGCCAATGGCTTTGGGGCGCCCTTCCCTTCGCTTTTCACTTCCCCAGATGATCTCAGTCACCTCCATCACTTTAACAACTGCCGAGCCCGACAACTCCTGAATCTGTCACTTGCCCAGGCCTCTCTCCAAGCTCCAGACTGCAGAGAGACACTTGCCCCTGAATATCAGCAGGGCAAATTCACCACTTACCAAGATGAGTTTATATTTTGCACAAACCTATTTTTCTCCCCTTGACAGTGAATGGCCCCGTTAGTCACTCAACTGGCCCAGAACAGGAACCTGGGAGTCATCCTTTCTCTTCATCCCTCTTCACTTCCAATTAATCACCAAGCCAATTAACAAACACCGACTGCACTTACTTTCTCCACCCCCATGCCACTGGCTTAATTCAGACTTACTACCTCCTCTCCAAGTTCTCTGCCTCAGTCGTCCCTCTTGCAGCCAAAGTCATCTTTCTACAACGCAAACAGAACCACACTCAATCTGCTCAAAAATCTACCACCTCAGCATGATCCCACATCTAAGCTCCTTGGCACGGCACACCAGAATTTGTAAGATCTGGTCCTTGCCCACAGGTCCAACCTCATCTTCCACCACTCCCCCCCTCACACTCCCCACTGTAGCAGTAATGACCTACTTGCAGTTCCCAAGCTTCTGTTCTTCTGTTTGTCCATCTGGCAAGCTCCTTCTCCCCTCAGTTCTCGCCACAGATAGCTCCTCTGAATTTTCCTGGACTGATCCAGCCAGGCTGAGGGGATCTCATATTCCAGCCACAGTGTACAGACCCCCTCATAGAAGCAACTGCTTACGTCTTTAGGAGTTGCCCATTGCCTTGTCTGTTTCTCCTCTAGATTTTGAGCTGCTTGGCAGACAGGGTCTGACTTCATACTTTTCAGGGATTTCAGGGACTCCATGCCAAGGACGTTACTTTGAGTACATCCAATAGATAAATCAATTTTGCTGTCTATGCATAGCCAACCACAGGTAGGTGCTTAGAAAATGCTCAGTGCATGCTTGTAGGCTTGAGGCCTCGGTGGAGAAGGGTCTGTAGAATGTGGACCTGGGACTGGTCTGGCTCCAGCCTTACAACTTGGTTCAGGCCTGGTGAGGCAGTGGGAGCTCTAGTCCAGTCCCCAGTGAAGCTCTCCGATCTTTCCCCTTCTCACTTGGCATACAACGGAAATGAACAGCTGGCTGCCTGAAGTCACATTTGGCCTGCAGATGTTCTGTTGGGGTAGTGATGATTTAATTAAAAACATCAACATTCTAAATCAGATTTCACATTAAAAACAGATTTTTGGACTTCTCTTTAAACACTGGAGGAGGTGACGGCTAACTTGGCAGCAGCCTGCTGACCTGGAGGGGCAGCACTTCATTTGTCCAAAAGAGCACAAGTTTCCCCTTGCCCATCCAGGCCTCACCACATCAACATGAGTTTGCCACCTGCTCTGGCATTGAAGGGTGCGGGCTGAGAAGTTGGATGGCCTGCATGGAGTCTTGGCTCTGGGACTTACTGGCTGCAACATTTTGAGCAAATCACCTCCCGGCACCTCAGTTTCTTCAGAATCGGGATGACACTTGCTTCATTGGATTCTTGGGGGGAATGAATGAGAGGACACTTGTGAACTGTGATTAGCAGGGCACGTGTACTGTGAGCTGCTGGGGCCCCGAGGAAAGAAGGTGCAGGACAGACCACACAGGAGCCGTCTTGTCACCAATGAACATTTATTGAGTGTCCACATTGCACAGCTTTGAACTTGGCGATCACAGAACGCTGGGGGAGGGAAGAGGGGAGCAAGGGATCAGGTTGGGGTAGGGGTCCCCTGGGTTTGTAAGAAAGGTAGTCCCTGCTGGAGCCGCCAGTCGCGCCTCTCGGCAGAGAGCAGTCGTCAGCGGGGGTGGGAGTGGACCCAGGCACCACGGTGGTGATGGGGTGCAGTCACTAGGGGAACATGCGGATTCTGGGGAAGCATCCTTCCGGCTCCTGGCTCCAGCCAGGCCAGATGGCACTGAGGGGACAGGGATCAGGTGCTCAGGAGTCCAAGCAGGGATAAGGACAGGCAAAATAAATAACTCCCCAGCCCCGACTGTCACTCTGCTGCAACACGACACAAAAGCTCAGAGACCGGGGCCCGGGAGCTCCCGGGTCCCCTCAAGGAAGCTCGCGTGGAAGGAGGTTTCCTGACCCCCCAACCAGGCCTGTCTGCCCCAGGTTCCCCCGGAAGGTTGAGGCAGTTCAGACCCTGGGTCACTGAAGTTAACAGGAAGAACTGCGATGTCAACGGCCTGAGCCTGCTCTCTGCCCAAGGAGGCCAAGGGCAAGAACCAAATGGCCAATTTAAAGGACGTGGACCTGGGAGGCCAGAGGGGCACCACAGTCTTGGGAGCCCACGCCCTGGCCGGCAGGGCACGTGGGCCGAGGCAGCCGGCTCCTGCCAGCCCTGTCCCATTTGAGGGCCTCTCTCCTGCGAGGGAGCCAGCCATTCGGACAAAATCACACCTGGTGCCCCACCTCTCTGGGGGCTGCGCCAACCTCCCCCGACCTGGCGGGGACAGCCACACTGATTTCCAAGTCAATCCCTGCCCCGGAGTGGGCCCAGGGGGCGTGACGCAGTTCCTTACACTTGAAGGGTGGGCACCATGCCCTCACCCCTCAGAAAAGCCAGAAAGCTGGGGTGTTCGGGGGGGAAGTTTGGGGAGGGGGGTCTAATTGGGGGGCTTCAGGGGAGATGCCTCCTCCCTCCTTCCCTCGCTGCCCACCCCCAGGTCTGTCCCCAGTGGATGCCCCCTCAGGGCTCGGCCAGGCACTGCTCCAGGGCGGCCATGCGGTAGTGGCTGGCGGTCTCCTCGCCGGCCTGCAGCCTCATGGCTTCCCGGCACAGCCGGTTAGCCCGAGCCAGCTCAACCAGGACGCCCTGATAGGCGGCCACCATCTCCGGCTTGACAGAGTTGGGGCTGACACTGCCCAGCAGCTGCAGCAGCTCCTGGGGCCAGCGGGAGCGCAGGGCGGCGGGGGCCAGCCAGGGAAGCAGGGGCACGCAGCCCGTGAAGGCTTGCATGCCCAGGAACCAGAGCTCCTGCAGGTCCGCCCAGACGCCCTCGTAGTCGGGGGACAGGGCCAGCACTGCCTGGTCTGAGCCGGGCGTGGCCCGGGCCACGTGGGATTGCGACAGGAAGAGGATGGCGGCCGCGAAGAAACCTCGGGACGCGGGCGTCCCCTGCAGAGCTGGAAGGCAAGCAGCAAGAGGGGCATGAACCAGAGGGGCTGGTGGCCCCACCGGACCCCCTGCCCTTCCCCCCGTCCAGATGGGCACACTCAGGAACCTCCGAGGCGCAGCTTGGAGTCAGGCCGCCTGGGTTCAAACCCTACCTTCACGGTGGGACCTCAGGTAACTCACTTTCTGGGTCTGGTTTCTTCACTAGTAAAACGGGGCCAATCGTGCTAATCTTAGAACTCTTTGTCATGAGAATGAAAATGTAATAATCTTGGGACTCTACCTCGTGGTCGGACCCTGCTATGGTCTGAGTGGTGATGGGAGCTTCTGCTGGGCCTAGCCCTTCAGCAATGAGGGCAGTGCAGCAATTTGATCCTTAGGCCAGAAGAAGGTGCCAGAGGGGACCACGGGCTTGGCTCACTGACCTGCAGGGCTACTGTGTCCCTTGCACTGCAGACGCTCTCCCGAGGCTGTCAGGCTAACCAGCACTGGGGCTCTACTCAGGAGCTTTGGAAATGCAGCCTGGATCTGAGGGAGCTCAGGGCTAGAGGGTGGGGTGGAGTGGGGTGGGGCTCCTGATCCGCTGGGACATGCATACCCCTCTTCCAGCTGCCGGGTACCCTACTGGGATCCCCCCCCCGCCCCGCCCAAGGAACAGAGGCTGCTGAAGGGACGGGCTCATTACACTCTGTTCCCAGGCATCTGTGCAGCTCCTCCAACCTGACAGATGGGGTACAGGAAAGGCGGGGACAGAGGGACCCAAGCAGACACCCACGGCCAAAGTGGGAGACGCAGAGGGCTGGTAGGGGGCTGGAGCGGATGCCCTCCACCTGCACACAGCCAGAGTGAGGTGCGGGGCGGGGGGTGGGGTGGGGAGGGATGTGCTGAAAGAGCACTGAAGCCTGTCATGAGGGAGGTGAAGCGCTGAGTGGAGAAAAACCTCAATGGAGAGAAGTCGTGTTTCTGACTCAGGGCCTGGGTGGGGGCGGCTCCACCTTGAAACCACAGAATTCAGATTCCTCGGGCTGCTGGGGGGTTCCAGGTGCTTATGCCTGTGCCTGAGAGCAGGCCTGTACTTACACCCACCAGGCCCTGCCTTCAAAGATGTTATTATCTTTCAGAAAGAAGGGTGGGGTGGGGCGGGGGATGGAGATGCACTTCAGAGATTGATTGGAAAATTCTGTAAAACCACTTTCAGAAAAATGATGACTTATGCCCAGAACACAGCCTGGTCTTCTGCTTCCACCCAGGTCTTCCATCTGTTCAGACTGGGTCCCCAGGGGCTTACCTGGAGAGGTGCTCAGGAGCCGGGCCATGAGGAGGCCCAGGGTAGCCACGTTGGCAGCCAGAAGTAGCCTCCCCTGCTGCTGAACTAGAGAAGGCAGCGATGCCATCAGGGTGTTCATCAGAGAAGTGAAGCAGGCATCCCGCCTGGGGAGAAAGGGAGGCAAAGACGGGAGGCAGGGGATGAGTGGACCCAGAACAAGCCCTGGGGCAACCTGGGCTCCCAGTTTCACCAGGCCAGGGTTTGGCAAGGGATTAGGCAGCATGGTGAACAGTTAACTGTGGGCCCCCGTCTGCGGCATCTGGGGAGCAGAGACTAGGTTATAGCCGGAGCAGGCAGACATACACGCCCGGGGGAGTTCCACACATGCCAAATCCCAGTGTGGGGTGGCTCTCTCTAGTCTGAGGCCCTTTCATTCTAACGTTAACAGGAACCCACGGGCCCAGGGGAGCAGAGGAAGGGACCGAGACTGGAGGCAAGTCTGAGCAGGGTCCCTGCTTCCTCCAACCTCCTCTCCGGCCTCACTTGATCAGCCCTGGTGCAGTGACCACGAGGTTGAGGAAAATGTGGCAGCAGGTCTGCAGGCCGATCTCCACGCTGTCGGGCAGCACTGAGGTGTCGTGGCCGGGGGATGTGAGTTCCCACTGCTGTAGGAAGTACTTGCACAGAAGGGAGGGGGCTCCCTCCTTGATCAGGATCTCCCGGGGCCCATCCTCGACAGTCAGGTGGCACCAGCCGGGCAAGAGGAGCCTGGGGGTGCAGAAGGGACAGAAATGTGAGGGGTGAGATGAAGGCACCAGGATTCCCTTTGAGGGGGGGCACCCCATCAAAGAGGAATAGAAGTCGGGGAGAAGGAGAACATATCCTTGCAGGCACTGTAGAAAGAACGCAGACTTCGGAGTTACACAGGCCTGGGCTCAAACCTGGGCTGTGAGTGTGGGCAAGTGACTTTAACCTCTGGGAGTCTGTTTCCTCACCCTGAAGACGCGGATGGGACTCCTGTCCTAAGTGTGCTGGGAGGACCAAGTTTTGGTAAAGGGTGAAATAAAATGCCTGGCAGGCAGTGGATGCTCAATAAGCAGGAGTTCTCTCTCTACAGAACAGTCTGGGCTTGGCAAGTGAGACTAGGAAGCCCACGTGTCCTGTGGGAACAATCCCCCCCTACTCCCTCAAAAAGAAATAATACCAAACCCCATGCCCCAGTCAGGAAGCCCAGCACAGCCGAGTTCGGGGAGAGAGCACGTGTCCCTGTTACAACCCTTCCTTTAGAACATTCTGGCTCAACAGACCGTAAGTACAAACTCACCGGAGCGCGTCCCCGGGCCAGGTGGGCCCAGGGGTGGTGGGGGAGATGGCCAGGGTGGCCACCTGCTGGGAAAGGTCGTTGGCTTCCTCGGCCTCCTCGTAGAGGGTCTTGGCATAGCGGACGAGGAAGGGCAGCAGCTGGCAGACCTCCTTGCGCAGGGACGAGGTCTCCTCGGCCAGCCAGGCACCCAGGATCCGCACGGAGGCAAACACAAAGGGCTCCTTCTGCTTCTCTGGCCCCACCTGTTAGCAAAGGACCCCCCCTGAGATGGAGCAGAACCAGAGACCCTCCCCTGCCTGGCCAGCATGCCGGCCAGCCTAGGAATAACACAACTAGAAGGAAATCCTGGCCTGCGAGCCCTGTGGGCCCAGAACCCAGCACATGGCTGGGACACGCTCACTCAACAGGGGCCTGGCACAGAGCAGGCCCTCCGCGCAGGCCTACTGAGCCAACTGGACTTCAGAGGACACAGCCCTGAACTCGCTGACACTCAACCTCTAAAGCAGCCCAAGGGAAGGACACCCACGGGTCCACGGCTAGATAAACACTCCCTCTTGGGCAACACCCCGCTCTGACCAGGGGTGATCGCACATACCTCGTGGAGGTGGGCGGTATGGGGTGGGAGGCCAGGAAACACCCCCCTGGTGGCAGTGGTGTGAGTGGTGGGAGAGAAGCCCCACTTTGGGCTAAGTCAGAAAGAAGGAGACCATGGGAGAGCTCGGCATGGTAGGTGGGAGGTCGGGGGGCTGAGTTCAGTGGCTGGAACAGGCTACTACAGAGACCAGAGCTCTAAGGGAAGCCCCGTGGGACAAGAGAGCTGGACTCTTGGACAGGAGCGGGGAGGGGTGTTGGGGGAGGTGATCAGATGGGAGTTGGGCAGGGAGGTCAGGAACCAGCAGCCCGGCTCCCGTTTGTATGTGTGCGTGTGTAAGGCAACGCTGCAGCCTGAGCGGGACAGACTGCTTCACTTCAGTGTGTGTGGATCGGGGGGAGGGTTGTGAGTGGGAGGCTTCTGTGTTGTGTGTGCGTGTGTGTACTGTGATGTGAGTGCACATATGGTGTGTGGTGTGGTGCTTGTGTGGAGGCTCAGGGAGGGGAGGGGGGAGGAGGGAGAGGGAGGCTCGCCACACACTACTCCCTGGGGTGCTGCAGGATCAGCCGTACACCCAGGGGCGGGGTTTCGCCTCCCCCTCTGCCTGGCCTCTGGCGCCCCGCTGCACAAGGCCCCCCTCCCCCTCCACGGCCTGCCCCACCCCCCATCCTCACCTGCTGCAGGTAGTGGATGACAGCCCCGATGGCCTCCTTCATGATGCTCACAAGCTGCACCTTCTGAGGCTCCTTAAGCAGCGACTGCTCACAGCGGGTGCATTCCTGGATCCCCAGCTCCATGAGGGCGTAGCAGGCGGTCACCACGTCCTCTTTCACCTCTGTGCCCGTCTCCTCCAGGGCCAGCCGCACCTCCACGCATGCCAGGTTCACCAGCAGGGCCAGGAACTTGCTCCCGGAGCTGCCCGCTGGGATCCAGTCGGAGCCGCAGGCATGTGCCAGGCGGGCGGCCAGCTTCAGGGCAGGGTTGCGCTGCCAGGAGCTCAGCTTGCTGCCCAGGATGCGTGCCAGCCCGGCCTGCAGATCCCGGAGGCACTCGGAGGGCACGGTTGTCGGGGGCAGAAAGAGGGGCAGCAGCTGGCAGAGCTCAAACTTGCTGGCATCCTCCGCTTTCTGGAAATCTTCGCTGAGGCCCCGCAAAACAGCCAGCAGGTCGGGCTCCGCCTCCTTCCAGCACTGTGTCTCAGCAGCAGCCAGGAGCCCCACCAAGAGTGCCAGGGCCTGGTCAAAGCCGTAGCCGTGCCCTAGGTACGCCTGACATAGGGCAGACACGGTGCCTCCAGCAATGAGGTGTCGGGGCCCACGGGGGGTACCCGCCACAGCTGTCAGGCACTGGTAGGTGTCATCGACCATGGAACGGCGGGCAGCATCGTCAGGGTCCCCCCGGGCTGTGAGGAAGGTGGTAAGGATGGGGATCTTGTTCAGGACCTGGGAGTGGGCGGCTAGTTCAGGGTCACTGCAGAAGCAGGCCAGCAGGGCCACGCCCAGGGCCCGGAGAACGTGGTCGGGGCAGCCATCCGGCGCCTCCTTGGTGGTCAGGAGTCGATTGGGGAAGGTGAAACCGACGGCATCAAAGATCCGCCGCCGAGTTTTGGCATCGATGTCACCTGCTTTGACTGCCTTGGTCACCTGAGGGAGGTATGTGCGATCAGCAGGATGAAAGGAAGGGCTGGCAAAGACTGTGCCCTGCACTCTGGGGGTGGACCATTAGCAGGACTAGGTTACGTAACAGGACTCACTCTGGGGTCAGGAAGCCTCCCAGAGATCACCTTATCCAGTTCCTTCCTTCTGGACGAGTGTGACCTCTGGGATCCCTCCTCTAGGATCCCTGTAGAAGGGAGGTCCAGTCCTCCTCAACTGTTCTTTCTGCCATGTCATTACCCTGTTAGCTGGAAAGTTCTTGATGTCTGAGCTAGATGCCCAACATCCGAGTTGCAAGAGGTTGGAACCCAGTGTTTAAAATTCTCCAAGGACTTGGGGTCCCTCTCTAATCACTCCCTTGAGAAGTCTCTCATGCATTCCCGCCACCTTCTCAGGGGAAATGGCTCCTGTGTCTCGCTGCTCTGCCTGTCAAAACATTTCCCCTTACATTTCACCTAAACACCTCCTCTGCTGCAGTGTGAGCCCTTGACTCTGGAGCCTTCTCCCTGTTGCCATGGCAAACAAGCAGGCTGTACTCCCTCCTCCCTTCACCCCCCACACACCAGCCCCCCCTTCCCAGCACTGCAGCTCCTGTTCTGCTGTCCCCAGCTTGGGTTCCTCCAACAGGGCTGAGCCCCAAACCAGCTCCTTCATCCTCAACCTACATACCCATTCTGGCCATCCCCAGGGACCCTTTCCCAGTCACTTCCAGTCCTGCGACTCTCTCCACCTCCAGAACATGCATCCCCAGCCATCAAGTATTCTGCACTAGTTACTACCTGCTGCTGTTACCCTATGAGTCAGCTCCCATCTGCTCTGGGACGCCCCAGAGAGCAGACCCAGGCAGCCTCCTCCAAGCTTCCTAAGGGCCACAAGCTCTATTCACCCTTATTTCCCCCTTGCTCCCATATGCAGTGAGAGCAAAAATGAGTCCACAGGTAGGTGCCTTAGACCTTCTTTGGTGCCTCCAGGTTTACCAGCAGCACCTACATATCCTTGGGGACTTGTTGACCCCATTCCTAGAGGGCCCAACCACCCAGCCCTTCCCACCTCCCAGCTGTCAGTCAGCTCCTTACTAGCAGCAGGGCTGCAAACTGCTCGCTGTCATTCTTGGCCTCACGGAGGGCTCCCAGGTAGCGCTCCAGGGTGGGGTTTCGGCTCTCTGCCTGGTTCAGAGCTGGCTCGCAATCCGAGGCCATGATGCCCGCCTTGCCCAACTGTGAACACAAGAGGGACTGAGCATCCCTCTGCAGAGGAGGGGTGGGGGTGGGAGTGGAGGAGGGAGGGAGGGATTAGCACAGAGGGAGGGGAGGACCAGGAGGGAGGGACTCCTCAGGACTGACCTCCGGGGGGGGGGGGAGCCCCTTTAAGGGGCCGGACCCTCAAGTCCTCAAGGATGAAGAAGGGACCCTGGTCCAAGGTCACCTCCAAAAAGTGGGAGAGAAGGACCATGCATCCTGCTGCTCAGTTGGACAGCTCTCCTCAACAGTCTCCTGGGGGCGGGAAAGGGCTGGCCCCACGGCTCCGCTGCCCCGGCACCAAAGGCCAGGTTTTGTTTCCCTCCACCAAACGTACAAGGAAGGAGTGGTGAGGACAGACGGAGGAATGGAAACATACATGGTGAAGTTCGATTATCCGGACTCAGGCTGACACGAGGGAAAAGGGCATGCTAGGCTTCCCTTCCCCTCCCTTCTTCAGAAGACACAGGACACAAGCTTCAGTAGAAGTGAGGGCGCTGACCCAGGGAAGGCTCAGAGGCCCTTCTGGGGACGCCACCCCTCCAGCCAGGGCTCTCAGTCGCCCCCGCAGGCTCCGTGCCTCCTCTCCTTTCCCTCCCTCGGGCAGAAGCTGCAGCAGCAGAGCAGCAGAAGCAGCAGCAGCAGAATTAACCCCTTGCGCTCCCTCTCCTCACCCTCCCCATCCGGCTACCAGCCTGTGGATGCCTGCAGGGGCTGGAGAAGCAAGAAGGGGTCCCGGGTGGCTCCCAGGACAACGGATAATCCAAAAGCCGGATAATCGAAGCGGGGCCGCTGAGACGGGGAGATGAGAAGGGGAGGAGGGTTTCTGGCGGTCACCACCTGTCCCGCCGCAGCCAGGTCACAACACGACATTGATGAAGTCACGACAGGGCGGCGATGAGATCACACTTCACGATGGCGCGGTGATGTCACGGAGAGATCACGGCAATACCACGACATGGGACAGCCCCCAAAGATGACAGGGCAAATTTTTTTTAAAAAAAGATATAGCTATATATTGAGAAGGGCTGTGACAAAATGGAGTCTCGACAGGGCACGGTGATGTCGCGATAGGGCCCCCGGGGTGTGTCGGCATCGATCCGCGCCGGCTTGGAGCGGCCCCGGCTGGGATGGAGGGGAGGGCCTGAAGGGGGCTGAGCTCACCAGGCTGCGGCCCCGAGCGGCGAAGTCTTCTCCGAGCGCGATGCTCCGGGAGCCTGGGGCCGCTGCTCACGCCGCGTTGCCCACTCCAGGCTCGGGGCTGCTGCAGCTCCACCCCCACCCCCGCAGCGCTCTCGACCAATCCGCGGCGACCTCACTCCAGGCTCCAGCCAATGGCACGGCTGGGCGCTAAGCCGTAGGGGGTGCTGCCGCTGCCGCCATCTTGCTTGTGGGTATTGCCCGAGTCTGGGGCCCGGGGCTCGCGCCGGGCGGGCGAAGGTGCAGACCGCCTCTGGAGAGCGGGAGGCGACAGCCTAGGGACCCAGGTTCCTTCGCTCGTGCGTAGTTCTACCCTCCAGCACTGCCCCTCCTCCCACGCGGGCTCGCGGCTAGAATTGAGCTTCCGGGGGGCCAGGAGGGCTTGTTTAGCATGGAGAGTGTGTTTCCGGGTTGAGCCCGGGAGGTGGGAGGGGGCGGTGTTTCCGGCCATCGTCGCGGTCCAGGGAGGCTGAGGCGAGAGCGAGCTGTCCGGGTGGGGAGCCCGCATTCGCTTCTTCCTTTTCCTCCTCCTCCGGATGAGGGGAGCGGAGGTTGGGGCCCCGACCCCATGGACCGGGAGGAGGCGGAGGCCGCCGAGAGCCGGGGCCCCGCTGTGTGGCCCTGAGCCCCGGTAGGTGGCCGGGGGCGGCTGGCTGCCGGGCCGAGGACCACGAGCCCATGGGAGGGGCGAGCGGGACGGGCTATTTCTGGGGGTGCGCTGGCCGGGTGTTGGGACCCGGAGGTGGCGCTCCTGGCCCGGCTAGGACAGCCAGCTGCTTCTGGCTTTGCAGGTGCGGAGCTGAAGTCCCAGGCTGAGCCCGTTTTTGGGGGGGCCCGGGCCTGGTCCTGCTGTTCCCTCCATCCCCTGACGGACAGACAGACCGGCCCCGAGACGCTGCTGGTCTCCTTCCTTCCTCGCCCCTAGTTACTGTCTCTGGAGTGTGTTCTCCCCACCAGGACGGCACGTTGATGCTGAATAAGGGGGGCGGGGCTGAGCACTACTTGTACATTACGTTGCGAAACCTGCCTTATTCAGGACACAGAAAATTATGCCCCCAGAGGGGTCCTGTGGTGGTTGCAGTGAGCACAAAGGTGAAATGTAGAAGTCGAGAGAAAAGACCTCGGGCGAGATTCCAGGAAAGATTTGTTCCATTCACCTCACAGTGCTTGTGCCCAATTGACGACAGATGCAGTTAGTGAAGAGTATTAACTGAGTCTCCTCGAGCTTTCTGATCTGATTAACAGACTGGAAGCTAGGGAACGAGTTGGAAGGACGACCTCTCAGAACAATCTGTTCATTTTTCCAGCTATTTGTAAAACAATGTCTGCAAATATAAGCAAAGCTTTTCATGGCAGTCTGTTCTGTAACTTTCCCAAATATCTGAGACTTTTTTTTAAAAGAGCTTTATTCTTGATTACTCATAGTAGCTGAATAGGCTGTTTCAGACGTGCTCTGTCGTTGTTCAAACATCTTATCGCTGGGTACATAAATGGAGTTCCACGTATGTAGCTGACAGACTGAACTATGATACATCCCCCATCAACCTGAAGTATTAAGTAAACATTACCCCCTTCTGTCTGAACAGCTGCTGCAACAGAGAGTGCTTTTATTTCGGGTGTACTTGTAACGCCCTAAATGCCAGAACTCTTGCTTGCTTTTCTAGATTTTCATTTGTCAAGTATTGTGGGGGTGTGTGTTCTCTCCCTGGGCTGTTTCCCTTTGATTCTGTAACAAGCTGTTTGGATCTTGGTGTTGTGTTGTTGTTCCTGCCTCTGGTCAGCAAGCTTTGACTGGACCCTAGCAGTGATTTCTGCCCTTAAGCAATTGTAGGTTTCAGAGGAAAGACTGATTGGGAGTTCACAAGAAAATAACCGCCTCTGTCTCCTGCACGGTTCGTGAGACCTTGCCCTTCTAATCAGCTTGCCAATCTAGTGGTGTTTATTACTCCCTTTTTCAAAACCTATTCATTTCTTTTATGCTTCTATCGCCCACCTGCCACGCTATTGATGACAGGTGTTGAGTCACCTTGAATTTAAAATCCTTTTGTGGTAGGCAGTAATGTGTTGGGTAAGATTCATACACACACACTCACGTGCACATTCACTCTTTCCTTCTTGGAAGGCTAGAAAAGTTGCCGGATATACTTTCTAACTTAGGCTCCACTTCATAATCCCTTGAGCATGTGTCTGGCCTGCACACCTTTCTGTCCCCTGCCCCCTAACATAGAATGACAAACCACTAGAAATAGGGTGGATGGAAGTGAATGAGAAAGAGGAAGTCCTTCAGATGCTTAAGGCTCAGTGAAAACTTTTTCTTGGGTGGGCTGTACCTTACTTTTGCAGTTCTGTGTGTGTGTCTATTTCCTGATATTGATATCCAACCCAGACAGTGCTGGGCTCGGGTTTGGGGTTGTCAGTCTCTGCCATTTTCTAGATGTGCGTGACAGGTGCATATTTAGTACAGAAGATTTTTGAATTGCTTCTTCAGAACTCGATCAACCCTCATAATGCTGCCAACATTTATATAATAATTTATACAATATAGGGAAGTTTTGTAAGAAGAAACTGATGGAAAGTCATTTTTTTCTTCTGAAAGGGACCTGTCATTCAGCCCCTAGAATCTGGATGCCTAGTACAAAATAGGGGTTGTGTAAATACTTGTTGAGTGGATATATGAATTTAAGTCAGGAATTGCTAATGATTCTAAGGATCCTGGAGGTGACATCAAAGTATAAACTGGATAGATTTTAAAGATAAGAGTGGTGGGGACAATAGCAAACTGGAGAATGCATGCCCTACCTAATGACAATCACATTAAAGCTTTCTGAAAACATAGCTAGAAAAACCTTCAGATTAGTTTACCTGTGATGCTCCAAACTCTTCTTTTCATAGATAAAAACAGTATTTGGATAAAGTCACAAAGCTGTTGGCAGAGCTAGAACTGAAACTCAGATCTTTTTTTTCAGTCAGGTGCACTTTCCGCTCTTCCACATAGATGATTAACTGTTAGATTAGAAAATAATGGAATATAAAGTGTTTCAGCTTTACAGTGGATTCATTTCATATCCCTTGCTATGTTTTTATCCTGATAATTATAGGCTATGTCAAAGCTCAGGTTTGAGAGTTATAGACGGGTATGAACAGTGAAAGACAAACTTGAAATTTCTCTTCTCCCTAATCTGTCACACTGTCGAGCACTCTGCATTTCGAGGAATCAATTATTAATTACTTGGCATATAATTTCTTCTTTTTCTGTCTTTCTAGTGGACTGGTTCTGCCTGTCTGGAAGGCCATGGAGAAGCTGGGAATCAAGCCAAGCTGTGCTTCTTGGATTTTATCAAGATTTTGTTGGCAGACATCTGTGAAGCGGTTGAAAAGCTTGTACCTGTTTTATATTTGCTTCTGCTTCAGTGCTTTGTGGTTGTCAACAGGTACCATTTCTTTAATATTTAAGATTTTTAAAAAAGGGTACTTTGTGTGAGTCTCATTTCACTTTAAAGACTAGTAAGAGCCAGAAGAGCTAACTGATAGAAATGGTCACCCTTTTGGTGAACATGTAGTTTGTTGGGTTTACTTGTTTGTCTGTTTTGTTTTAGACCAAAATTTAAATTGGATTCTTTCTCTTTTTTTCATTTTTTGGAAAAAAAAAAAAATTTTTTTTTTTTTGGCTTGCTGCTACGTGGCATTCAGGATTCTTAGTTCCCTGACCAAGGATGGAACCTGTGCCACCTGCAGTGGAAGCGCAAAGTCTTAACTACTGGACCACCAGGGAAGTCCCTGGGTTCTTTCTCATAAAAGAGAATTGACATGATCATTTTGAGATTTCATGAAGATGTAATGAAGAGATAAAGGTTTCAAAGCTAGACCTAGGTCTGAAAGCTGGATGTTTCTTCCACTTAATAACTACAAAACCTTGAGCAAGTTACCTATTGTCTGTAAGGAAGGAAAAGACCTACCCCACAACTTGATTTAAAAGATAAAGTAATTAAAGCATGTGGTACAGTGCTATGAACATAAGTGATACTTTGCTTTCTTTCCTTTCCTGACGGAATCTACCTTCTATACTTAGAAGGAAAATGTACCTTTTTCCATAGAAAGGGGTTATGCTGATAGATTTTTAAAGTATGTTTCCTTCTAGAGATTATTTCACCAGTCTTTTACCTCTTGCCAGGAAAAAGTGCCAAAAAGGCTCAATTTCAAAGAGTAGCCCTTTTTTTTCTCTGTCTTTTTTCCTTTGGTTCTTTTGTTGACATTGTTCCTTTCAGAGTATGGAAGTGAGAATGACTTCTGCGTATGCTGCTGTCCTGGGCAATGACCAAAAGACTTCTCTTGTAGAAACCACTGTCTGGGACAACTAATCAGTCTTTTGATCCTATAATTACCAAGATTTCTATTGCTTTCCAAAAAGAGTTGGTGGCCATGATCTTGAGAATCAAATAATTACTGTATTTAGCAATTTCAGTGACATCAACTTTGAGGTTTTTGTTGTCTTGCAGTGGTGGTTGATGATTGCATAATTATAGCAGTGGAAATTGCAGTTGACAGAAAGCTGACCTAAATATTTTTTACCCAGATGATGCTTTGCTGGGACAGCTAGCTATTTCAGGTCAACTTTTTATGTAAGGTTATTTGAATTAAATAAGTAACTGATTTAGCATCATCAGACTAGGAAAATCACATTTTTTGAAGTGCACCTACTGTATACCAGACCCCAGGTTATAGACATTATGTATTTAATTTAATCTTTATGATATCCCTAAAACAGATTTATTTTTGTAATTAGGAAATGAGGCCCAGGGAAGCAAGATGACATGACCAGGGTCACATAGCAAGAGCACAAGAGAGCCAGGAATCTAAACGCAGGTTTTTCCACTCTAGAGCTTATGCTCTTTTTCTTCCGTTTTGCTGCCTTCCAACCACAGGTGATCTTTTGGAGGACCAAAGGCAGCTTTTTTTGCCCTGAACCAGAATGAACAGCTTGTTGTTTGAGGGATTCTGAGGAATCCCTCAGGGGAGGAAGAAGCTTTTCAGAGTGTTTTTTGTATTTTCCAAGCTAGTTAGTTAAACAGAGTGCTGTGGGTTCATTGGGCTTGTCTTGAGTATCCCTGGTGAGCCTGGTGCTTAAAAACAGCACCCTTAGGAACACATTAAGTATAAAGGTAGAGAGGTGGTACTTGGTAGGAGTGGCTCTGATGGGAATTAGATTGTACCAATTCCATTTTAGAAAAGTTTGGAGCTTTTACTATGGAAGAACCAAGACCTATGTGTGTTCAAACTGAGTGAACATGCAAGCAACACATGACAGATAGATTTGTTGTATGTTTTAATTTTTCAGAGCTCTTAGATCAATTTTTTAAAAAGCACAGTGTCCTAATAGCAAAAGTGAATAATAGACATAAACAGAGTATCATAAATAATAAATTAAAATGATTTATAACATTAAAAAATGTTCATTCTCATTACTGACCAAAGAGCTGCAGAGTAAAATGAGAAATCCTTTTTAACCTGTCATATTGATGAAGATCAAAGTAGAAATATCTAGTGCTGCCAAGGGGTGATGTGGTTGCTCTCCTGTTGTGCTGGAGAGTTGAATAGAGAACTTTTTGACATCAGTCAGGATCCTTAAAAAGTTCATGTTCTTTGACTTAGTAATTCCCCTTTTAGGAATTTACCTCAAGGGCATATTTAGATGGTTGTAAATGAGAGCGTTGGTCCGCACTCATTTACTCTGTGTTGGAAAACATTACTGCCACCTGCCCCGCAGTGGGGGTGTGGTGAGATTATGGCATGTCCGCGTGGTGAAATATTATCTGACTTAAAAATTTACATTTTAGAAGAACAAGTACATGGAAAATGCTCCTGATGTTAAGCATGAAAAACACGATACACAATTGCATATTCATGTTCAAAACTGGTGTCAGTTTTGTGAAAAGAGAAGTATTTTTGTATAACAGAAAGTCTGAAACAAGATATATATATATATATATATATATATGTATATTTGAGTAGTGGAATTATTGTCTCTCTCTTTTTTTTTTTTGACAGTGTAAACCCTCGCTTTATTGGTCCAGTTTTTTAGTGAAGCCTCGGAGAACCAAAGGGCCAGCTAATGGTGAGGGAGAGTAGTGTCTTGAGCCTTGCAGAGTCAAGGGTTTGCAGGATACCCTCAGCCCAACATATGTTCGCTACCCTGGCACCTGGGAGAAAAGAGGGAGGTGGCTCTCTGCAGGAGAGGTGGGGGTGTGGATATAGGGTCATGTAGTACAGGACCCAGGGTCTGTTATTCACAGTGGGCAGTAGAAGGATCACATAAAGTTCTTTATTACAGACCTATGAAAAATGAGAGAATTATATATTTTATTCTCACTTGTTTGGGTTTCTTTTTCCTTCTTTGTCTTTTTACAAAACAGCAGCAGGAAAGGAAAATGCAGGAGGTAAATGAGCCAGGCACCAGTGTTCAGATCAGAAGGGAACAGGGAGACAGGACTTAAACTGTTATTGCCGGCTGGCCCCAGGGCTCTGTCCCAGCATCCTTAGCGCAGGGCCAAAAGCCCTGGAGGGAGCAGACAGAGCCGGGGTTGGGGGCTGGGGGGAGACGACTCTCTCAGCTGGGTAGCAGCCCTGTCCCTCAGGTGACCACCCTGGCCACCGTGTTTGGAGGCTTGGTCTCCAAAGCTTGGGGCCAGACAGAGGGAGGAGGTGGGAAGGGCCAGCGAATAAAGGCTGTGAGTTGTATCAGGGTTCCCCTGGGACTGTGGGGCCCAGGCGGGCAGGGGCAGTCAGGATGCTTCCCGCTTGTCAGCCGGTCAGCTTCTTCAGGAAGGTCTCTAGCTCGTCCTCATCATTTGATGTCCACAAACTTGTCCACCACATCCCTGTTCTTCATGGCCATGTTAGCCTACTCTGCGGCGAGGTCTGTGTGGTCATCGATATCCACCTAGGTCATCACCTCCTTCCCTTGCTGCTTGGTTGCCACTTTCTCTAACCTTGGCCCCCAGATCTCGCAGGGACCACACCACTGTGCGTGGAAATCCACAACCACTGGTGTCTCCTGCTGACAGCTCGATCTTGAAAGTCAGGTCCATCCTGGATGTTAGAGTTTGTACAGACACTGGTGGTGTCCGTCGACCAGGCGTGGCTGGGTGTTCCTGTCAGGTTACTAGGACTGCTGTTGGGGTCTCCAGTGCCCTGGAGGTAAGGGCTGCCCACCGACTGAGAGGGCTTCCCGGAGATGACAGAGGTCAGGAACCTCCTTAGGAGAAGTTGCTGAGCCATCTCCCTGCAGCGAGAGTGACGGGATGCACAGCATAGCCCTCCCCACTGGTTGTTACTCTTTTTTTTTTTTTTAATCTTTTTTTTTTTTTAATGTTTATAGAGTTTTGCCTTTTATTTATTTATTTATTTTTGTATTTATTCATTTATTTGGCTGCACCAGGTCTTAGTTGCAGCATGTGGGATCTAGTTCCCTGACCAGGGATCGAACCTGGGCCCCCTGCATTGGGAGCTCAGAGTCTTAACCACTGGGCCAGCAGGGAAGTCCCCGGTTGTTACTCTTTATATTGATTCTTCTCTGTGTTTTCCAGGGTACATGTTGACTCTTTTCATAAGGGGGGCGGGGTAGACCCTATTTGAAAAAGCAACAACAAAACAATAGCAGCAAAGTCCTGCTGTTGGTAGCCTGAATCAGTATTTATCTACTCATGAATTTGTTTGGTTTTTACCTGAGCTCTTAAGTTTTCCGTGATAAAATGCATTTCTGATTGTTGTTATCTTTAGTTCATGGATTATAGAAATTATTCTTGAAAAACTAACCAAAATAAAGCAGCTCTGCAGCCCTTAACTTATCCCCGTTCCTTAGCAGTTTCTTCATCTCTGGGAGAACCCTAGGTGTACATTGACTTATGTATAATGGGCTTCTTTTTTATTTCATTTTTGGGTTCAATGCTGGAACCCACTGCTAGGAAGCAGTGATAACTGTTCGATAGAAGATGCTCTGTGTTTTCTTTGTGAGCCACTGAATCACTGTTTTTCTAATGTTATTGTTAAATGGCTTAAAATAGCATTTTGGACGTGGGGATTATCAATCTGGAGACAAATGTGAAGTGACCCCAAGAATTTGGAAACTCCTGCGATAGGTTGTCAGCTTCTTGAGAGCTGAGATTTTGCCTGTGTTGCTTACGCCAGCTATTCCTAGCAAGTACCAAGGGCTTGGCATATAGTAGATGCACCATAAAACTATTTGTTGCCTGAATAATAAATTAGCAATAAAAGAATTGTCCCTTGAAAATTAACATTAAAATCAATACAGTCTATCGTTTGAGAGTGAAAGCTTAGAATGAACACAATCAGAGCAGAAATATATGAAGGCACTTTAAGGAGACATAATGCCTTTGAGAACATCATGATCTGATTAAGATATTCACAGATAGTGTGAGTGAGTGATAGTTGCTCAGTTGTGTCTGACTCTTTGTGACCCCATGGACTATAGCCTGCCAGGCTCTTTTGTCTGTGCAGTTCTCCAGGCAAGAATACTGGAGTGGGTTGCCATTTCCTTCTCCAGGGGATCTTTCCCACCCAGGGATCGAACATGGGTCTCCTGCATCGCAGGCAGCTTCTTTACCATCTGAGCCACCAGGGACGCCTACTATTAAGAGACATTTCTAAATATAAAGATGGGTCAACTTAAAAAGTATCAGTAGATGCATACTTGACTTTATCTTATAATCTATAGACAATACGTTAGAGTATGTAATGAACATACACCTTTTCCAAAGGAACACCTGAGACAGAAGTAGCAGTAAAGTTAGAAATGACAGTCATCAATCAGATGAAATAATTTAGATGAAACTTCTCTCTCTCAAAGAGATGGGGACTGGCCAAGTGGTCAGAATGGAAATACAATGTGCTTTTAACTTGGTGTGAAAAATAATGTTCAGTTCCGTGTTGCTGAACACAGTTTTGTTTTTGCCAAATAAATCCTCTACTTCAGATTACTGCCCGAATGCTTTGTTAAAACTCCGCTTCTGGCCTTTGTTTTGGAATCTGTTACTTTTGTTGCCACCTCCTGGTTGCTGTCCTCTGAAGCTTCTGCTCTCCTGTTGTCCCCTGACACCTGGGTTGCCCTCACGATGTCCCCTGAAGCCTCCTGCCTCCCGATTGTCCTCGGAAGTTGCAGTATCCTCATGGTGCTTCTAGCTCTGGTTGCTCCGTGGCCGCCGAAAACTGCCCGTGTCGTGAGTCTTGCCACTCTTCCTGTACTTCCGTTACTGATGCAGTAGGGATATCAAAGCAAACGTCCTGCTTTCCTTTGAGAAAGACCGTTCCCTTCACTTTGAAATCAATATCCTCACCCAGTTGCTCTTTAAGTTCTTTCCAAGCATAACTAATGTTTGGCATTTAAATTCACAAACATGTTAACCTTTTAACATATATAATAACAATTCAAAAATATGTTAACATTTAAAGGGCCAGAACCAGCCTTGGAAAGCTAAACCAAGATTAGTCTTTGAGGCTAGTGTATACCTGAAGCTAACAATTGGCTGTGAAAATGTTTACTGTTGTTCTCTTGCTTCTGGGCAATAGATTACAGAGTTAGTTAATAAGTATTTTGAGTACAGAGAAAAAAGATTCAATTCAGAACCAGTTTTTTAAAACTTACTAGGATTATGGTCCTGGACGAAGCACGAGGTTAATAAAAATGAGTGTAATGCAGTTCCTGCCCTGGAAGAACTCCTAGTTTAACGAGGGAGATAGATGTATAAATACTATGATGTGGTAAGTGAAAAGATAGAGGGGTGCAGTGCCCAGAGTGCTGCTGCAACCAGAGACGCATTCAGCTTAGAGAAGAACGGGGAGAACTGAAGCGTTCTCTCCAGGGAAGCTGATGGCTGACAGAATGTAGAAGGCTGAATTTGAAGGCGATTCCCAGGCAATGGAATTGAAAGAGCAAAAGCACACAATTATGAAACAGCTTGGTAAATAAAGGATACTCTCCACGCAAATTAGTGCTGCTGAAATAAAAAGAGCAAAGCTGGAATGGTGACTTCTGAGGAGGTGGATGGTGGCCAGGTGATGAAGGATCTTATATGCCATAGAAAGCAGCTTTGATTTTAATTGTTTAAGGCAGGTGGTCTGCAAATTTTCTTGATTATGCACTCATATCCATAAAAAAGTTGAGGCTGTGCTCCAATTTTTGTTTATACATTATAAACAAGCACCGTTGTGCTGAAGTCTTATGTTTATAAGAGATTCCAAAAGCAAAACCTTAATAAGATCAACTAAAAACAAATATTAATAGTTTTAATATTTTCTTTTCCTAACTCCATAATTTGTCTTGTGTATCTCTGGTAAGCAAAAACTGTACTTTGGAGAACATTGCCTTAGAAAATTGGGAGCTATTAAAACTTTGAGCGGAAGAGTAATACTGATACATTCCTGGAACATTTTGGCTAGAATATAGACGAATGGTAATGGTGCGGATGGGAGAAAGATGGCCAGGGGAGGGAGATGAGGGCTAGAGGTAAGGGTATCTGTTAGGAAGCAAATAAAATAGTAGTCCAGGAGAAAACTGTCTGTCTTCAAGGAACCTCTCGCTGGAAAGAGCAGTTTTACTCAATACAAATCAGTAGATATCAGGCTAAATAGATAGGTAAAATTTAGGAGTTCTGTAGTGACAGATTAGAGGTGGCTGTTTTTTAATTGATGTATAATACCATTATTTAATTCCAGAACATTTTATCTCCTAAAAGAAACTTCATACCTGTTAGCAGTCAATACCTATTTCTCCCTCCTCTAGCTTCTGGAAGCCACTAATCTACTTTCCAACTCTATGAGTTTGCCTTTTCTGGACATTTAATATAATTGGATTCATGCAGTAAGTGGCCTTTTATGTCTGTCTTCTTTGGCTTAGAGTCATGTTTTCAAGATTCATGTTGTAACATGTTTCGGTACCTCTTTCCTTTTCATGGCTGAATAATATTTTAGATATAGATTTTCTTTTATATAGTAGAGTTGCTGAATCATATGGTAACTGTTTAACTTTTTGTTTACTACAGCAGCTGCATCGTTTTACATTTCCACCAGCAGTGTATGAGGGTTCCAGAACATTTCTCCATGTCCTCACCAACACTTGTTATTCTCTGTTTTTTTTTTGTTTGTCGTAGTGGAGGTTGTTGAAGGTGAGAAAAATCAGGGAAGGCTTTGTGAAGGAAATGGAACTTGGCTCGGGCTTAATACGTATCCAGTTTGCCAACAGACAAACCGACACAGTAAGAAACAAGGGCTAGTCAAACAACCAGATGGGTGCAGATCATTTATTTGTTTTATTTTTTTATGATTGCTTATTCATTTCACAAATATTTATTGAGCCAAGCATTGCTCTTTGTGAGGGATCTCTGGCCAGGTTCCTGGCTTCGTCTTTCCCAGCCAGGGAAGCTTTTTGAACAAGCACACCACATTTGCTGTTTCTCTTCTCCCACCTCTGTCCTCTTCTGAACCAGTGAGGTCTGGCTTCTGCCTAAACCCTGGCTTTTACCGAGGTAACCATGACCTCCCTAGCTTGACACCTTTACTTTTTACTTAACACCTCTGTTGCATTTGACACCTTTGACTGCTTTCTTGATTCCCTTTCCTCAGTTGCCTTAAGTTACAACCATGCTTTTCTTTGCTGTCCTTTCAGCTGATGTATCGCACTTTCTAATTATTCTTCCCTCAGCCTCTTCGCAGCTTGTCCCTTAAATGTTTCGTTCTTTGGAGTTCTGTTTCTACTCTTTCTTGTGTGCCCACCCTGGACAATCTCTTTTTTCCTTTAGCATATAACCTGTATGCTCACTGCTCCCAAATCTATATATGTTCATTCACTTCTCTGCTGGACCTCAGACCGTATAGCCACCTGTATGTCACATATCTTCAACTTAATGTATCAAGACTGAAATCATCTTTTACCCCTCTTCTTCCTTTATTCCCTGTAGCAGTACAAAGACCGTGTATGCCATGAAGCTCCTCTGTCTGTGAGATTTTCCTGGCAAGAATGCTGCCGTTGATTGCCACTTCCTCCTCCAGGGGATCGTCCCGACCCAGGGATTGAATCCATGTCTCTTGCATCTCCTGCCTTGCAGGTGGATTCTTTACCACTGAGCCACCAGGGAAGCCCCCAATGCAAAGACCATCTCAACTCATACTCTGAGGTATATAAGTCCCTGCGTCATTCTATACTCCCTTTTCACCTCCACTTTGAACTCACTATTCACAGAGTGCCGGCTCATGTTTCCACGTAGAGTGCTCTATTCCTCTGCCTGTGCTGTTACCGTTCTGCCTGACGTATTCTGGTTCAGGTAAACATAAACTCCTCTCTCCAAAGCCTCTGATTTGGAATTTTTCTTTAGTGTTCTCATGTTATCTATACATTGCTCTGTTATTATGCCATATTGCACTGTGTGGTTTTAGGCTTTGAGAAGAGCGGTTCAGAGTAGGTCATGCCCTTGAATGTGGTCTGTACTTCTAAAGGCCTTTCTAGTGTCTGCTGGTATGTGTGGTTGGTGTGATTTCTTCACTTTGGCAGAACCGGAGTTCTAAAATGCTCCTCATCCCTACCCCAGCATTGCTTGACCTTTAGTGTTTCTGTTTCCTTCTCATTGCTGTAGCATCTGGTATGTACAGACCTTTGTGTGCCTTTATGTCCCAGCCCTCAGCCTTTTGGGATTTCCCTATTTTCACAGCTCCTTGTCCAGTTTCCTGCCACTCAGATTCTAGCCACACTCAGAGCTCTGCCACTTGGGCTTGATGATACTCTGTACTGTTTGGGTCCCAGTTTTCTGTGCTGTGGTTGAGAAACTGTTGTTAAGAGAACTGGGCAACTTTGGGGCTCACTTCAAGTTTCCCTTCTCCCAGGGATTGTAACCTTACACTGTTATCTCCTGATGGAAAGCAATTGTCTTAAGTATTCTGTCCAGTTTTATAGTTATTTATATAGATGATGAGTCTTGTACCAGCATACTCCATCGTAACTGGAAGCAGAAGTCTACTATACTTACTTATGTGTCTACTTCATGAAGCTGTCTTACTCATGGTTACTTACTTGACATATAGCATGTAGTAGGTAGCAATAAAGGTTTGTTGGGTTAACCTAAAGATAATGTTTGAGATAGGACCACTTTGGAATCAGTAAGGAGAATCAGTCTTTCCTATGCTTTTTTTTCAGTCTTGGTCCATTAAGTGGACACTTCACGTCCCAGGATGATAATTTTTGTTCTTTTCCCCCGACCTTTTCTGATTCTCTCCAGGAATGGAAAAGTGATTTTTCTGACTAGTGATACTGGAAAAGAATTCTGTTGTAGGGAATGGCTAGTCTTCAGAATTTTCATGTGTTCTCTCCTTGCCACGATCTAACTGGTCTGCCCATGGCAGGGCAGCCTATATTTGTCCAGTTGATAAGTTTAATTCAGTGTAGGAAAGTATTAGGAAACGCATTTGTGATTGTACATCTAAGCTATGTGCTCTAGTCACCTTATCCCTTATAAAAATACTTTGGTCTCCATGTACCTCTAACTGCCATGTTTTATTTTTTTAATTAGTCCTAAACTCTGGGTGAAAGTGAAAATGAAGTCGCTCAGTCATGTCCAACTCCTTGCGACCCCATGGACTGTAGCCCAACAGGCTCCTCCATCCATGGGATTCTCCAGGCAAGAGTACCGGAGTGGGTTGCCATTTCCTTCTCCAGGAGATCTTCCTGACCCAGGGATCGAACCTGGGTCTCCCGCATTGTAGGCAGACACTTTACTGTCTGAGCCCCCAGGGACTCTGAGTAGGAGAGATTAATTATGACCCTCAGCCCCCACAGAGGCTGCAGATGGGACAGACAGCTTTTGGCTTAGCAGGAGGCCTTTCCCCCACCAGTTGCCATCCCCATTTTGTTCTCATAACTGCTTGCATTTGCCCTTGGCGGACAGGAGGCGCCTGAGCTCACTTTCCTCCTTTGCCCCCAGCTGTTAGTTGTGCTGTGCTTTGAAAGCTGTAGCCCCTGTTGTACCAGTCAGACCAAGTGGTATCTTTTTCCTTTAAGAGAATAATATATTTCTCCTTTTTATATTAGAGAAAGCATTTTCAGGAGACTTTTTCAGTGGCATTGTATCGCTGCTCTTCTTGTATCTACTGGGCACCTAATTTAAGGGGGATGACTAATGGACTATATACCTCATAGCAGTGAGCCTTCAGCAGCAACTTTTTCCTGCCAGACTGTCCTACATTCTTAACTACATTGCAGTACAGGGATGTAATAAATTATTAATCCTAAATCTGTCTCCTCAGATTGTGATAATGACTTGAGTACACGGCAGCTGGGGGAAGGTAGGGTTTTCTGGCTGTTAACATAAACCATACAAGCTCTTTGATTCTAAAATTCAGCTAGCATTGAGCAAAGCTGTGGCATCTTTTTACATCACAATTTAATTGACCTAAGTAAGACCAGTCAGAATCATCTTAAGTTAGCCTCTCTCCCCATGAAATGAAGTAATTGTCTCTTGCTTAAATACTCTCCAATAAAAGATAATCATCTCTTTTGTCTTTTTAATCTTTTATTTTGTATTGGGGTATAGCCAATTAACAATGCTGTGATAGTTTCAAGTGAATGAAAGATAATCACCTTAAGTCCTTCTCTCTTGCCCGGAAAACTGTAATTCTGGTGGGTTCTATTTGCACTTTATGCAAACACAAACTTATTTCCTAACTTGTGTGACAAAGTAAAGAGGGTTAAGAAGATGGTGTAACTAGGCAGTAAATCCAATTCAATTTAAAAACTGTTTTAAATCGACTCTCCTAGAAATTCCTCAGGGAGGAAATAATGAAATAGTGGAGGAATTTATAAAAACAGAATAACAAATACAGGACCAAAATATGGTCTTTCGGCTTATTTTGGAGGTTGTATAAAAGTCTTACTAATTGGAACAGCTTGCAATTCAAGGCATTGTGTGGAATGAGCAGGAACGTGATCAAGACTGTGTGTGTAGTTACTCCTTGGACATCTATGCTTTGGTGAGTAGTGTTAACTAAAAAAGATGCACAGTGTGAGAGTTGTGAGTTGTTTTATTTGGGGCAAAATGCAGACTGCAGCCTGGGAGGCAGCACCTCAGATAGCTCTGAGAGATTGCTCCAAAGAGGCATTGGGGGGAGGATCAATAATATATAAGATTTTGGTGAAGGAGGAGTTCAGTGCAATCATGGACTTACTTTACAAAAGATTTTCTGCTGGTCAGGAGGAGCTGATGTCACCATGAAGGGTGCTTTTCTAGATATGAAGAGATGGAAGGATTGGGATCATAAATCAGTTCCTGAAAATATCTAAGACCTGTTCCACCAGTTTCCCTGGAGCAGACTGCCTCACTCTCCACCCTGAATTCCTCTCTGCGGTTGCTGAAATTCAACAGCTACAGCAGCACTGGATTCGTTCTCCATAGAGGGAGATGGCACACGCCACTGTTCAGTCTCTGGCAAATGCTCTTGGCAAGTGCCAGTTGTAGTTGACAGTAGTATTGAAGGGTTTGGGTTAAAATGCACAGCTCTTGATTTGAGGGCCTACCCTTTGAACTTTCTTTCTGATCCTCCATCCAGGAACTGCCTTGAGAAAAGTCAGCCCATGTTGTTAAGATCTTTTAGCCACTTTTGATTCCAGATAGTGCTGGATATGTTTTAGAGAGAAGTTGTAAGAATTGGTCTTGACCACCTACCTAGTTCATCAGCTGAGCAAGAAGCAGGAGGCAGAGTGGTCAAGACCATGGAGCATGGACTTGGGAGTCAGACAAGCCTGAGTCTGAGTCCTGCTTCTGTTATATACTGGGTGGTGTTACTGAAACTCGCCTTTCATCAGGTTCCTCATCGACAAAACAAGAATGACAGTACCTCTGATGCGGTTGTTATGAAGATTAACTGAAATGTTCCTGCAAAGTGCTTAGCCTACTCCCAGGTACATAAATAACAATTTAGCAAATGTTAGCAGTAGTCATGATATAATGACATAAAAAACCCTAACTAGTTAGATTCTTGTCTCATCCCGAGATGACCCAGTAGGCAGTGGATTTGAGGTCTCTGTTGGCTTCTTAAACCTCTAGTGGGACATCAGTCCCCACATTTTTTGAAGTATACTGTAGGCAGTTGGCTCTTCTGCACTGTCAGGAAAAGTAGGCCTCCATTCAGGTCTGAGGTCGGTTGAAGCCCATGACAGAGTGAACTCTGTATTTCCTGTAACATACCCCTAAGGAGCAAGACTGGCTACTTGTTTGGTCCTTCAGCCAGGGATCCTTTTCCTCTGGAAGAGGGCTTTGCTCTGCTGGCCCTCAGCCCTGGTTCACTTCCCCCAACACTGATGATCTGCCCATGTTTGGCAAACTCCTGTGCTAGGCCAGGTTGGTTCTTGTAGTCACAGGGCAGTGTTTTGTCTGGGGCTACTCCAATAGCATTTTTGGATTTTAT
Source organism: Dama dama (assembly GCF_033118175.1). NCBI lineage: Eukaryota > Metazoa > Chordata > Mammalia > Artiodactyla > Cervidae > Dama > Dama dama. Next base: position 106,809,142 of record NC_083700.1, read on the forward strand.
GTCAGAAGTAGCTTGCAGAGTTAGTTCCTTCCTTCAAAACGTATTTATTGGGCGCCTGCCATCCTAGACATTAGAAATGCAGTGGTGAGGAAGGCAGACATGGTCTCTGCCCTCTTGGAGTTTGCAGCCTAGTGATTCCTTGGCCATTACTAGGGAAAAGAAATTCTCTTTGACAGGGGTGATATTACTGCTATCAAGGTTCCCTTCAAGGAGGCTGAGGTCTCCCTAGGGTCTTAAGGTATTTCAATGACAAGAGAGACCCAGTTTTACTTGCAGAATCCTAAGAGACTAGAGAATGTGATGTCTCAGGCTGGTCTTAGTAGAGGAACCTGCTGCTGAGAATTATGTAGGTGAAGCCCCTGTCTATTAATACAGTATATCCAGCTTTCCTTTCAACCCAGCCCACTCTCTCCACCATTAATAACCCACATCCCTGAATAAGCAGTGAGGGTGGTTATCTGGAGATTAGGGAAAAGTGTGACAGCTGCAGCCCTTGCTCCAGTTTGGAAGTATATGTGTGTCCTCTGGTGATTTCATGGGTATTAGATATACCCAACCAGTCAGCTCTTGAAAATCCTTTTTGCATCAGGTTTGTTACTAGGCTCTCAGGTGAACAGTCCCTGTGCAAGGGAAGCACCGCATTTTATTAATCCTGAACTTGTCTGGTCAATCACAAAAGAAAACTGTAAAATACCCAGGGATGATAAGGAATTGTGAATGTCCCTGAATGACGAATTAACAGGCCTTGTTCTAGCAGAAACAGAAGCATAGAGGAATGCTGGCCAAGGCCTATCCAACTCCGCCAGCTGCAGACTCTGCCCCTGAAGATGGATGCCTGGTGTGGCTCATCCCATTTCCTCTTTTAACACTCTCCTGGCAAATGACAGGAGTTTAGGAATGCTTGCTTTCTTCCAACTGGCTTAACATTATACTTTGATTCTGATCCAGCAGCAATTTAAAATAAATGCTTATGGATTCTCTCACTGTTAGGTAATAAGGGGAATTAGCAGTCCTGGGAGGTGAGGTGCTTATACTGATTGGTTTTACTTCTGTACTAAATTTCAGATTTAGGCTTAAAACTTTGAAGGGACTGCCGTTCTGCCTAGTAAGAAAGAACTCTGTTTCTTCTTCTTCTTTTTTTTTGATACAATTCAGTGCTTATTGTCCTTAACTGAGGGCAACCTGAGTCAGCTGGAAGCTTATGGAAGCTGGCCTGGTAGAATGAGTGAGTCTTAATCAGAGTTAAGTGAAGCAGCCTTGTAGGGAGACGCTGAAGAGCCAGGTTCCACTTCAGAAAGCTGCGTCCTGCTGGGTCAGTCGTGGCTTTTGGCCTGAAGCAAAATGCCCCCTATGCTAAAGCACCGCCAAGCTGCCCTCCTCACTGTGCATTCCCCTTCCTCTAGTTGCTCGGTTTTCTTTTCTTTCTTTTTGTTTGATTTCTTTAACTGTTTCTTTTTTGATTATAAATGTCATGCATGCTTAATGTAGAAAGTTTAGGAACTTATTACTCCAGATGGAAATAACTACTACCTGTGAATCCCATCGTGAACCTGCAGATGTAGTTTCAGGGATATTGCTGAGGAAGTTCTGTCTGTGAGGGGTTTGTTCGCTCTGCTCAGTTCCCACTTACTGGAGGCCCCCGTGGCCCCAGCTGCCTCTGGACCTACTGGAAGGGAGACTTCTGTTCTTGTGGAGGCCCTGTCCCAGCCTGACAGAAGCTTCTGGCTCTTCCTTTCTTCCTTGGTTTTCAGAATTGCTCTCAGCTGTGTTCTACAGGGTATGCTTATAAGCTGCACCCTGACGTTCCTCATGAGGCCCTTTTCAGAGAATGGGGTGAATTTTCATATTACCTCTTCTGTGAAAGGTTTAAAGGGAGGGCTTGATCTCTAAGCGCAGGTGGGTAGATCTAAAAGCAGGCTGGTTTGCCCAGGGTAGTCATGGCAGAAGGAAAAGTTTTCTGGCCTTTTCACGGAGACTTTGGCTGACAGGCGTAGCCTCCTTTCCTTCCCCAAGCTGTTTGATTGAGCTGTTTCGCCCCCACTCTTTCATATTTCGTGTGGGGGTTGCCGCCTTGGCAGCACGGCTGCCTCCGTCACTAGGGAGGAAGAGGTAAAAGAGTGAAGGCCCTCCACGAACAGTGTGTTTTCAGGGGTTTTCTGTGTGTCTGTGGGGAGTGTGTGCAGGTGAGAGAGAGCAAGCGGCCAAGGGGCATTTGGATGTCTCTCTTGCCCTGCCTAGAGTTAGTGTCACTTTGAAGGCACAGAGAAATATTGCCATTTTATAGATGAGCATAAGGAAAGGCCAGTTTCTCTGTGGCTAGACAGAGTCTGTACTAGATAATTGGGTAGTAAGGAATGTTGACCGTTTTGCCCAAATTTTTATTTCTGTGTGTTGAATGTGAGAATTACAATCAACTTGAAAATGGAAGTATAGGAGAAAAATACCTATATATGTACATACACACACACACACACGTTTATATATGTGTGTATTTATGTGTATATGTATGTAGGTATCATAAAAATAAAATTATGAGAGCCACACATCTGCAGTAAATAAAAAACCATATCTGAATGTCAGTACTACATTATGTTAATGACTCTAACTAGATTACACTGTTCTAATATACTTTTCTAATATTTGTGATCTCTGGTGCTTTATATGTATTGCTATATGCTTACTGCATTTTTAATACCTTCTCTAGGATGGTTAATTCAAATAATTAATGATGATTAATATCTAGATGGTAAGTACATACTATAGATACATAGAATTCATGTCAACAAGTACTGTCCCTGGCTAAATAAACCCACTTCCCTGCCATCAGAGTGCTCACTATGGAGGCAAAGATAGATGTAGAGACATAAAAAAGCATGATAAATTCCAGGACGTGTTGTGGGAGCACAAAGAGTGGAGCAGGGAAGAGCTGAGCCCTACTCTATAGCGGACTGGTGAGATAGGTGATATTCTAATCCCTTTGAACTTCTCTCAGATTCATTTGACGTGGTTTTTAACCTGCAGAGCTCTTTTACTTCTCTGTTGCAGAGGAAAGGGTAAAGGGAAGAGTATGTACAGCTCTGTAAAGTCTAGAGAATAAGAGTCCTAGGAAGATTATTTTTATTTCTGTACAGATACAGATAAGCTTTGGTTTAATTTAAATAAACTGGCTCTTAAAAATTCTAAGAATACTAACTACTCATACAGTTTTGCTTTCATTTACACACCGATGAGAAAGCATCTGTAGCTTTGCATTTTATTTGCTATAAGCAAAAAGTGGTTTGAGATATTTAAGAATCTGAAACTTGGTAGTATTGAGTCCTCGCATGTCCCAGTTCAGCCCACTGCAGTTTTTTTTTTTTTTTTAAATGAGACTTACATAATACTCCAAAATGAGGGATTTTTTTTAATGGATAAATTGACATAAAATTTTCCTCTGTTGGCCAAATCTGCTGAAGTAACCCTTCATGGTTTGCTATATTATTTCCTTATTTCTTCTCATGCTTACTGCTATTTTATTTAATTTACATATCTCTGCTGCAGCCCTCTAAATGATCTTCTCTTTAGAAACAACAAAACCAGCTAGCAAAAAAAGAGAAAAAGGGAAAAAAAAGAAAAGCAAAAAAAAAATCCCAAACCCACCAAAACAAACAAACAAAAAAAAAAACACCTTCCCCTGAAACAAAACAGTGCTCTGATTCAAGGTTCACTGTGTGGGTTTCCAAAGAAGGTTGGTATGATTGTGAATGCAAATAATTTATCAGCCCTGCAGTCAGAGACAGCAGTCAGCTGCAGGTTCTTAACGATAACATCTACAAGTGGGCTGTATAGAGAATGGCTTGATACTTGGCATCATATCCTGCAGCTTTTCTCTTTGGGGAAAAAAGCCTTTCTTCTTAAGACCACTTTGATTCACAGACTGAAGTGTGTCTGTTATCATTTGATAGCTGTGCTTTCTGAATATGAAGGCAGTATTACACAGAGAGGTGGGCTCCTGCACGCTGTGGCTCGGAGGCGTGCTCTCCTTGACAGCGTTCTCAAGGCTTTTAGTCATAGGTGGTGGGAGAAAAAGCAAAGCAGGAGATGCTAAGTGTATGATACGCGCAGTGTAACCCCCAGTCACAGTTTTTCTTGAATACATGGTTTAATCATTTGCCTTCAATCTGCCTTTAAATATTATAAAGCTCCTGATGACTGGCTTATTTCTAAGCAGGTGACTATAAAGTAGGTAGGAGAGCTATTTTCAGCTATACCAGCATTTCGATTCTTACTCTCACTTATGACTTGGTTGTGAAAATGGCTTTCAGCTAAATCTTAACAGATACATCTTTTGAAACTTTGTAGCAACCTTATCCAATTAATGCAAACTTTTGATTTATTAATAAGTATCAGGTAGAAACTAAAAGCGATAGAATTGTGGTAGACTGGTTTCCATTCATCTAGGTGACCAGAACTCAGATGTGTCCTTTTCTTTTTCTTTTCATCATTACTCAGGAGAAGGGAAATGGAACGGATCTAGATGTCATCGGTGATGAATGCCTATTTGCCTAGTTGAACTGGGAAGCTATTCCCCACCAATGCTTTGTTCTGAAAGTTCTATGGTGAAAGCCTATCTTGCCTTTGAGTGAAGTGGAGTGGTCTGAAATAGATAACTCAGGGAACTGGAAATCGGTTGGTCCTTTCATGAGGAAAGATTGCTTTGTGATTTGAAAAGATTTTTCAGCTCGTTGTTTAGGCAGGAAAGGCTGTATCCTAGCTGGTTATGTTAGATTCCATTATCTCTTTTTTAATCCATTTGGCTTTTCTTTAGTTTCTCATTTTGCATGTCTCTCGTCATTCCTGCCATTCAGTGCTCTCCCCAATTTAACTCACAAAGCTCTTTCTCATTTCTTAGTGAACTGGGAACTTTGGTTTTCTCTTCTCTCCCTCCCTTCTTTTAGTCAAGGAAATGAAATAACATTAAGCATCTGACTAAAACTGAAGTAATTCCATATTAGAGCTGACGTCTTTTGACAGATATTGTTAGTTAAAAAAAAAAAACGTAATTTTTAAAGTTTACCCAATATTTAAATAAATTTAAAGATAATTCTTTGAATGCCTACTATGTGCCAAGCGTTTTGCTCTGTCAACAAATACAGAGAACGTGCTACTGATACAGAGAATGTTCTGCAAGAGAACACGCTGGTTATAGCAAACACCTTCTTCCAACAACACAAGAGACAACTGTACACGTAGACATCACCAGATGGTCAATACTGAAATCAGATTATATTCTTTGTAGTCAAAGATGGAGAGCTTGTATACAGTCAGCAGAACAAGACCAGGAGCTGACTTTGGCTCAGATCATGAACTCCTTACTGCAAAATTCAGACTTAAATTGAAGAATGTAGGGAAAACCACTAGGCCATTCAGGTATGATCTAAATCAAATCCCTTACGATTATACAGTGGAGCTGACAAATAGATTCAAGGGATTAGATCTTGTAGAGTGTCTGAAGAACTGTGGACAGAGGTTCCTAACATTGTACAGGAGGTGGTGATCAAACCATCCCCAAGAAAAAGAAATGCAAAAAGGCAAAATGGTTGTCTGAGGAGGCCTTATAAATAGCTGAGAAAAAAGAGAAGTTAAAGGCAAAGGAGAAAAGGAAAGATACATGCATCTGATTGCAGAGTTCCAGAGAACAGCAAGGAGAGATAAGAAAGCCTTTTTAAGTGAACAATACAAAGAAATGTAGGAAAACAATAGGATGGGAAAGGCTAGAGATCACTTCAAGAAAATTAGAGATACCAAGGGAACATTTCATGCAAAGATGGGCACAATAAAGGACAGAAACGGTATAGACCTAACAGAAGCAGAATATTAAGAGGTGGTAAGAATAGAAGAGGTTTAGATAGATTAAGAAGAGGTGGTAAGAATACACAGAAGAACTATACAAAAAAGATATTAATGACCCAGATAACCATGATGATGTGATCACTCACCTAGAGCCAGGCATCTTGGAGTGTGAAGTCAAGTGGGCCTTAGGAAGCATCATGAACAAAGCTAGTGGAGGTGATGGAATTCTAGCTGAGCTGTTTCAAATCCTAAAAGATGCTGTTTACGTGCTGCACTTAACATGCCAGCAAATTTGGAAAACTCAGCAGTGGCCACAGGACTGGAAAAGGTCAGTTTTCATTCCGATCCGAAGAAGGGCGGTGCCAAAGAATGTTCACACTACTGCACAATTGCGTTCATTTCACGTGCTAGCAAAGTAATACTCAAAGTCCTTTAAGCTAGGCTTCAACAGTATGTGAACGGAGAGCTTCCAGATGTACAAGCTCAATTTAGAAAAGGCAGAGGAACCAGAGATCAAAATGCCAACATCCTTTGGATCATAGATAAAGCTAGAGAATTACAGAAAAATATCTACTTCTGCTTCATTGATTACAGTAAAGCCTTTGACTGTGTGGATCACAACAAACTGTGGAAAATTCTTCAAGAGATGGGAATACCAGACTACCTTACCTGCCTCCTGAGAAACCTGTATGCAAGTCAAGAAGCAACAGTTAGAACCGGACGTGGAACAAGAGCTTGGTTCAAAACTGGGAAAGGAGTATGTATATTGTCACCCTGCTTGTTTAACTTAAATGCAGGGTACCTCATGTGAAATGCCAGACTGGATGAAGCACAAGCTGGAATCAAGATTGCAGGAGGAATATCAATAACTTCAGATATGCAGATGACATCACCCTTATGGCAGAAAGCGAAGAGGAATTAAAGAACCTCTTGATGAAGGTGAAAGAGGAGAGTGAAAAAGCTGGCTTAAGACTCCGCCTTCAAGAAACTAAGATCGTGGCATCCGGTCCCGTCACTTCATGGCAAATAGATGGGGAAACAATGGACACAGTGACAGACTTTATTTTCTTGGGCCCCAAAATCACTGGAGACAGTGACTGCGACCATGAAAATAAAAGCCGTTTGTTCCTTGAAAGAAAAGCTATGACAAACCTAGATGGCATATTAAAAAGCAGACATTACTTTACCTCCAAAGGTCCGTATAGTCTATGGTTTTTCCAGTAGTCATGTACGATGTGAGAGCTAGACAATAAAAAAGGCTGAGCACCAAAGAATTGATGTCTTTGAACTGTGGCTCTGGGGAAGTCGCTTGAGAATCCCTTGGACTGCAATGAGATCATACCAGTCAATCCTAAAGGAAATCAACCTTGAATATTCATTGGAAGGACTGATGATGAAGCTGAAACTTCAGTACTTTGGCTACCTGATATGAAGAGCCGACTCATTGGGAAAGACTGTGATGCTAGGAAAGATTGAGGGCGGAAGGAGAAGGGGATGACAGAGGACAAGATGGTGGAATGGCATCATCGACTCAATGGACATGAGTTAGAGCGGACTTCAGGAAGTGGTGAAGGATAGGGGAGCCTGGTGTGCAGCTGCCCATGGGGTTGCAGAGTCAGACGTGACTGAGAGACTGGATAAGAAACACAGAGGTACTGGTGAAAATCCCAGCTCTTCAAGAGGGCAGAACGTTGAGGCAGACAAACGAATATGATCCAGTTAGAGAAATGCAGTGGTAGAGATATATGTAGGCTATGCAGAAGAGAGGAATCTTGGGTGAAGATTTCTAGGAAGACTTTCTGGAAGAAGTGGTGCCTGAGCTGAAATGAAGTGTAATAACAACAAAAGTAATGGCAACTGATCATTACTGAGCTTTAATTACATGCCAGAAATTGTGTTAAGTATTTTGCATAGCTTATCTGCTTTTATATTATAGCCGTGTTACCATTTCTGTTTTTACACATGAAACCAAGAAACTTGACCCAAGTTGACAGAGCTAGTAAGTTGACTGGTTTGGTATTAAAACTCAGGCAGTCTTATTTCAGAGACCAAAACCTTAAGAAGAATTGTGGGGTGGGGGTAAGAATATGGGTTAGATGGAACAAGGATATTGATCTTGATATGGGATTTTCTTCTGGTTATAAAATTTTTAACATAATTTTCTGAGGTTTCTGTATGAACATCCAGCCTTACCTTGGAGACTGGATGTATTTTATTAAACCAAGATTGAATGAGGGAGATTTTCATAATTCCTTTAGCCTGTGAAGTACAATAATAGGTAGGTTAAAAGAACATTTCTCCCCTCTTTTGCCTGTAAATTTTGCCCTCTTCTAAGGAGATGTTATGGTACTGTTTTTCTTCTCAGCAGTTTGCCACAATCTGGTACCTTTGAGGCTTCTTTATTGACAATCTTATAAAAGAGAATTTTCTCTTCTAAGTATTCTTAACTAGAGAAGTGATGAAAGGCTCAGGTTTTGTGATTGAGTCCTTGGAAGCTTGTTTTTCCTTCTAGCAGACTGTCCAGAGTTAATGTGAACAGTGGCTGAAAGGTGCCTGGTGGGCAGCTAGCTCCACGGAGAGTTTGTTTTTGATTAGAATGGTCTTTGGGAAAAATGGAAATGTTCCAGTTAAGGGAATGGAGTCAGAATATAGACACAAAGCCTATTGATTCTTCTTTAGCAGTAGTTTAGTTCCAGCAAATCACCTAAACCATGACATTTAACAAACTGTGCTCTTAACAAAGCTAGGCACACAGCAAAGGCAATGAATAGTAATTATTTTTCTTTGCTAAGGACTGCTTTGTGAAGCTACTGCTACCTTTCAGTCTAACTTGTATGAATTGAGGAAAAAAGTATCGGCCCTTTTGAAAAGGAAGAGAAAGGGCAGTGGTTATTACCCTGGCTTTTTGCAGACTTCATAATACCTGACTGTGCCCTTCAGAGGCTTTAGTTACCGCCTCTGCCTTGCTTCCTGAGTAAGTTAACCCCCTGCAGGAGAGAACTGGTGTGGAGAGTAACACGGGACCATTTCTGTGTTTGTTTGTTAGTGGGTGTGCAGGTGACAGATATGCTGACAGTCAAAAGGAAAGTGGAGGCTGCCCCCTGAAGTGGTTTGTTTTGAACAGTTCCTGTGAGTTGTTTTGGGGATTGATAATATGCCTGCTTGTCTCATTTTCACATGGCAGCCATATTGGCTGAGACCCACTGCTTCTGAGAGAATACATACTTCTGATGATAGATAGCTTCAGGAAGACAGGTGGTGTGAAGCCATAGTTCAGTCACTGCCTGAAGCCCCAGATTGAAAGCTTCTACCTTGCTGCTTGGTACTAGTTCATTGTAGGTATAGTTATCAAAGGAAAGCGTTGAATGGATTCTTGACCATATTATAAAATTGTGTGATTTCAAGAAAAGAATTTTAGTTTCAATGAATGTTAAAAGTAAGTGCAAATCTTACCTATAAAATATGCTAATTATGTATAGTTTTCCACAGAAACTTGGTTCCCCCTGTACCCCGCACCCCTTAGTTCCATCTCTTTGCAACCCCATGGACAACCCCATACAGTCCATGGAATTCTCCAGGCTAGAGTACCGGAGTGGGTAGCCTTTCCCTTCTCCAGAGGATCTTCCCAACCCAGGAATTGAACCCACGTCTCCTGCATTGCAGGCAGATTCTTTACCAGCTGAGCCCCAAAGGAAGCCCCCTTAGTTCCCAGGAGAATTTATCAGCTGCTCTTTTTTTTTTTTCCTCAAATAAAACCAGTGGGGCATTCTCTTTACTCCCATTCCTACCATCTCAGCCCTTCCATTGGGATGCTATTTAATAAATTTGGCTAAAGTATGAATTTTCAAATGACCTTAACAGTATGGTTCCTAAGATATCAGTATTCTGTCTTTACTTCCCTTCTTGGTTGCCAGCCAGCAGTTTCCAAGTTAGCTGGAGAAGTCAAGCTCGTTACCTGAGACTCAAGAATGCCGGAGGCAACAGCACTGTCTCTAAATATTTCCAGAGTTGTTCACAGCTTTCTAAAAGTATTTGATGAATTTCCTTCTGGCAATAATTCTTATATTCTGTAGACTTTTCTACTCTGCTACTTGGAGTTATGAAACCTGGTCTAGATTTTGTGCCAGATTTATTAGAATTCTGTCTTTTGAGAGGTGGTAATGTTAAGTAAGCATTGTTACTTTCAGAGTTGGCTCTTGTGTGGACCCTCCGGGTAATTCACATGAGACCTGTGCAGTCTCTACTTTGTCATAACTTTAGAAAGAATAAAGTCATGGCTCTGTCTTCCTGTTTTCACCTTGGGTAGGCTTTCTGTGTACTCCTACCAACAGTGAGTTCTATCTAGACTTTCCCAAAGGGTTTTCAGTCTAAGCTTCTACCAACTGTAAGCCCTTTTCTGTAAGGATTTAATATTACTTTTGTTTAGGCCCTGGGAGCAGAGCCAGGCTATGGCGGCGTGGGCAGGAGAGGAACTGATCTAAAATTGGAGCTTATTTTCATCTTACCTTTTATCCAAGTTACTTCTAGAATCCAATATTGATGCTACCAATGCTTCCCTGCTTCCTCCCCTGATGAATCCTTTATCTCAAGAGTAACAATAATGAAAACAATGAAAATTAAATCTCGGAGAGGTTAAGTTACTTTTCAGAGGTTAAGGAAAATTAATAAATGATGAATCTAGAACTGAAACTAGAACCCTTGCCTTTTAACCATGTAAGATGATTAACCATCTTTTAACCATCTAAGAGGAAGAATTATGATCCACTGAATGAGTGAAAAAGAATTATTCTCCATCCCCCATGTTCGTTACTGAGCCCATAATAGAGTGACATTGAATAATATTTAATAAAAAACAAAGACCCTCAAATTCCCACTGAGTGAACATATGAACTAACAGATCAGAGTACCTCCTCTTCTTTCTGGGAGCTATTGGGGTTAATTGTTTCAGCAACACTGTAGCCAGCTCACTTCCCCCAGAGCTTGCCTCTCATCAGTTCCTCCTGGTCACCATTGAAGATGTAAGTGCTTCTGACCATGTGGTCTCTCCCAGGTTCTATTTCTTTGAGCTGATACAGGGGATCAGTTTGTCAGATAAGACTCATAAGAATCAGAGACCTTACCTATTACTAAGTTTTAGTAATACTTTTAAGAGTACAGAAATCAAGGGGTGTAAGTGAAGTAGGGCGAGTCTGGAACATCCTCTATGGACCCGCACCAGGTTGCTCTTCCCTCATTGGACATATTCTCTCCAGCCCAGGATAGTGGATGAGATCTCTAACTGAGGCTTCTGGTCACCTCACAAAGCAGGGGGAGTGTTTGGATTATGAAACATATCCCTTTTATACTACCAGATAATGTTATATAGCTTATGTGACATTCTTTGGGAAACCATAGAAGCAAAAGAAGGCCTTTGCAGGACAAACCAGTTTTGTATCCCCCTTACCCCGCTGCTTTTATCTCCTCCTCAGGATCTCAATTTAACCAGAGCTACGAGTGACAACCAGGGAATTAGAATTTTTGCTACCTTCTCTTCAGCCTTGTAACCTCCACAAATCCTTAAATCCTCTCGACCATTTCCCTGGAGTCTCAATGCGTTTCTGTCTCCCCCATGTTCCATTGGTAAGACGCCCTCTGTTGCTCGCCTCCAAGCTTGCACTATTTTATACTAAGGATGGATAGGCAGCCGTCCTGTCATCACTTTCTTACCTTATTTTTCCATCTTCTTTTTTTCGCACTATGAAGTGCCTTAACTATTATGATTTGTGTGAATCTGACTTGACATTCCCACATAAATTCATGCTTTTCAACTCACTGGCACTTAACCACCCCTCCCTTTCTAACTTTTTAACTGTGACAAGAAACCTTTGAGTTACCAAACCGCCTCTACACTCTAACTTGTTAGTCAGGACATCGGATAGAGAAGATGTTCTGAGATCTGGCTTTCTCTTGGAGAAATACATATTTCTCCCTCTGCCCTGCAGGCAGTGATTGTTTATTCTCCCATTTCCCGTGTACCTCTGAGTTTGGAGGTGGAGCTGACTCCTCACTGTCACTTCTTGAACATTACTCCTCCACTTTCGTGTAAAAACTTCTTCTCTTTGAGATTAATAACACTTCTTACCCCTAATCATTACTCATCTGTACCACCTATCATTCGCCTTCTTTCATTTATTGTGGCATGTGGGCCTCATCTCTTTTCACAGCCTTGCCATCAGCCTGGATGTCTTCAGTATGACCCTCTCGGTACCTGACTACCTGGTTTCTTAACCTGGCCACTTGACGGTTCATCTGTTTGTTCATTATTTCAGTATTTCCTTCATGCGTACGTGCATTTATTTATGCATTCATTCAAAAAGGGTTTTTGATCACCTGTTGTTGTTGTTGCTATTCAGTTGCTGAGTCGTGTCCGACTCTTTGCGGCCCCATGGACTGCACCACGCCAGGCTTCCCTGTCCCTCACCATCTCCCAGAGCTTGCTCAGACTCATGTCGATTGAGTTGGTGATGCCTTCCAATCCTCTTGTCCTCTCTGGTTCCCTTCTCCTCCTGCCCTCAATCTTTCCCAGCATCAGGGTCTTTTCCAGTGAGTCGACTCTTCACATCAGGTGGCCAAAGTATTGGAGCTTCCTTTAGCTTCAGCATCAGTCCTTCCAGTGAATATTCAGGGTTGATTTCCTTTAGGATGGACTGGTTTGATCTCCTTGCAGTCCAAGGGAGTCTTGAGAGTCTTCTCCAATACCACAGTTTGAAAGCATCAGTTCTTTGGTGCTCAGCCTTTTTTATTCTCCAGCTCTCACATCTGTACAAGACTACTGGAAAAACCATAGCTTTGACTGTATGGACCTTTGGAGGCAAAGTAATGTCTCCTTTTTAATATGCTATCTGGGTTTGTCATACTTTTTCTTCCAAGGAACAAGCATCTTTTAATTTCATGGCTGCAGTCACTGTCCCCAGTGATTTTGGAGCCCAGGAACATAAAATCTAAAATGTTTCCATTGTTTCCCCATCTGTATGCCATGAAGTGATGGGACCAGATGCCATGATCTTAGTTTTTTGAATGCTGAGTTTTAAGCCAGCTTTTTCACTCTCCTCTTTCACCTTCATCAAGAGGCTCTTTAATTCCTGTTCGCTTTCTGCCATAAGGGTGATGTCATCTGCATATCTGAGGTTATTGCCATTTCTCCCGGCAATCTTGATTCTCGTTTATGATTCATCCAGCCCAGCATTTTGCATGATGTACTCTGCATATAAGTTAAATAATCAGGATGACAATATACAGCCTTGACACACTCCTTTCCCAATTTGGAACCAGTCTGTTGTTCCATGTCTGGTTCTAACTGTTGCTTCTTGACCTGCATACAAGTTTCTCAGGAGGCAGGTAAGGTGGTCTGGTATTCCCACCTCTTTAAGAATTTTTCACAGTTTTTTCACCTAAAGTAATTATCTGAGTCCTATGCTAGAATTGGAGATACAGTGGTGGGGGGTGGATGGTGGTAGGACGAATCCAGACATGGTCCTCTCATTCTGGAGCTTACAGAGAAGTTGGGGGAAAGACATTGAACAGATGAGGACACAAATAAATGTAACTTTATAAGTTTTATAATTACTTTGAGGGAAAGAGGCTACAGGGCCCAAAGGGTGTACTAGAGAGACTTATCTTACCATGGGCGTGTCTCTGAGGAAATGATGGTTGAACTGCGTCCTCATATGAGGAGTTAACTGGTTAAAGAAGGGAGGTGAGAAAATTCTGAGTAGGGGCGGCAGCATGTACAAAGCCGAGTTAGGAGAGGGAGCGCATTTGAGGAGTGGAGGCTGGTGGGAGAACATGGTGAAGGAGAGGGAGAGCGTGATGCCAGGGGGCCACAAGGTAGGCAGGGTTCAGACCACATGATATCTCTTTAGGTTATGTTAAGGATTTCGGTTCATTCAAAGGGAGTGCAGCCATTGAAAATTTTACTTACTATTTTTAAAATTTGCTTTTCCAAATATAATACATATACATTGTATAAATTCTAAAGGTAATGATATTTAGTGAACAAACAAGTTTCTCAGGTACCTAGTTTCTCCTCCTAAAAGCCACCGTGCCAGTTTCTTGAATATTCTTCCAAAAATAGTCTATGCATATATATGTGTGTATATACACACACACACATATAAACTTCCCCCACACACACAGATTGTGGCATACTATACACACTGCTATACACCTTTCTTTCTCCACATAATGTTTTAATGTTTCCTGGATATCATTTCATATCACAACTATAGAGAGTGGCCTTATCCCAGCAACTGCATAAATCTAATTCAGTTTACTTAACAAGTTCTCTGTTGAGGGATGTGTAAGTTATTTCCAGTGTTTTTCATTCCAGATAACATACAATAACTATTTTGGTATCGTATCACATATTTGATAATATTTCTGATAAGTAAGCTCCAAAGTTAGCTACCTTTATTCTATAAGGACTGAATTTCTTTCCTTCATTGCACTTACATTCGTTTGCAGTTCTGCATTTTTTATTATGTCTATTTAATCACTGTCTCCCCCATCTAAATTATAAACTCCATCAAAGAAATGCCTAGCATGAAACAGATGCTCGATAATATTTGTTGAGGACTTCCCTGGTGGTCCAGTGGTTAAGACTCTGCACTTCCACTGCAGGGGGTGCGGGTTCAATCCCTAGTCAGGGAACTAAGATCCCGTATGCTGTGCAATGTGGCAAAGAAAAACCTAAAAAAGAAATTGTTGAAGAGATGAAGGAATAAGGAGGTAAGGATAATAGCTAGATGGGAAATAAGGGTGCTTTTTTAGTTAAGCCTTTTATACCAGATAGAAATAATTTGCATCTCTATAAAAATCGAAGTCCTTTGAAACTTATCAGTCTCCTATTAGTTAACATCTAAATTTAGGCTCTATTCAGTAATAGTAATTCAAAAAAAGTATATTCTCATACATCTGGGGTTGGCAGACTTTCTTAAAGGGCCAAATAGTCAATATTTTAGGCTTTACTAATATTAAGATAACTCTGTTGCAGCTACTTAACTCTGCCATTAGAACAAAAGCAGCCATACATAATACATAAATAAATGAGTGTGAGTGACTATATTCCAGTGAAAGTTTATTTACAATAATAGGCAGCAGCTAGAGTTGGCCCTTGGACCATAGTTGGCTCTACTCGTTTAATGAATCAGTAATGATAACCCTTCTTTCATTCCTGATGTTGTCAATTTGTGACTTCTCTTTTTTTTCTGTTATCAGTCACACTAGAGCTTTACCAATTTTATTGACTTTTTAGACAATTAGATTTGTGTTTCATTGGTTTTTCTCTATTGTTTTTTGTTTGTTTTCTGTTTCATTGGTTACTCTTTATCTTTTCCTTTCTCTGCTTATTTGGATATAATTTACTCTTTTTTTTTTTTCCTGTCTTTTATGATGAAAGCATAAGATCATTATTTTTCTCCCTGTTAAAGTTTGGCCTTTACTTTTCCATATCTTTTTGAATACATTTATCTACAAACAAAAAAGCTTCATTCTGAAGAATATAAATAAGACCATAACATATAGGTTTTCTGCAGCTTGCTAAAGGTATCATGGGTATATTTCTTCAGCTACATATGGAACTCGACCTCATTCTTTTCACTTGCTGTATAGTATTCTGCAGTAACTATATCTATATTAGGTTCTTCAAATATTTCACCAGTACAAACTATACTGAAATCCTCACAAGTGGGAAATTCTCCAGGATAGAAGTACACAGAATGTTTTTGTTAGATGTGTGATTTATTCAATGTCTTCTCTTAATGCTCAGAAGGAATAAACTACTTCTATGTGATTTACCACATTAACTGCATTTCATGATTCTTTCTTTGTTATAAATTTTCCTATGTTGTTTAAGGGCTGAACTTTGGGGGAAAAGTCTTTCCACATTAATTTTGTTTATAATTTTGTTTCTCTGGTATTGGTTCTCTGATGTCCAATAAGAATTGAACTCTTTCAATGGAATTTCCCACAGTCATTACATAAGTAGGGTTTATTTTCACTATGAGTCTTCTGATGTCCAGCAAAGGTTGTATACCTGAAAGATTTTCCACATTTACTACAGTGATGGGGTTTCTCTCCTTTATGCATTCTTTGATGATTAATAAGAGTTGAATTGTTCCTAAAGATTTTCCCACACTGATTATACCAGTATGGTTTCTCTTCAGTATGGATTTTCTTATGTTCCAACAGAGTTAAGTTATCCCTGAAAACTTTCCCACCTTCATTACATATAAAAGGTCTTTCTCCACAATGTATTCTGTCATGATGAGTAAGGGCTACCTTCTGAGCATAGACATTCTCACAGTCTTTACATTAGTAAGGGTTTCTGACTGGTCTGAATTCTCTGTTGACTTAAAAGAATAGAGTTCTTTCTGAAAGCTTTTCCACGTTCATTGCATTTATAGGGTTTCTGTCTATAATGAATTCCCTATTGATCAATAATTGTTGAGTGCTTCTTTAAGAATTTCCCACATTCTGTACATCTATAAGGTTGTTTTCTTATGTGAATTTTATGATGATTAAAAGGAATGAACTGCTCATAATGTCTATCACACATTCTTTATGTTTATGAGATTTCTTTGTCAGTATAATATCTCTGGTGTTTAATAAAGGAGAATTTATACTTGAAGACTTTGCTACATTATAGTACTCTTTCTCTGTGGAACTTCTGTGCTTCTACTTCAGACCTATATTGATTGTGACACTTTTGTTTGCCCTTTCAGAGCAGACCCTTCAGAAGTATTTATTTTGCTTTAGGTCTGACATCTTTGTTTCAAACCAGTACTCTTGGACTGCACAGGTACCTGGTGGAGCTTCTCATACTTTTATCCAGGGCTCTACCCCTTGCTCCAGTTGGGCTATTAATTTTAGCTTGAAAGAGAGAGAAGCCCCATAACAACAGATTCCTGTAGTTTTCCAGCATCATATATCCGTGTACATGTTCATCAAATAGCATCTGGGTATCTTCATTCAATCTAAGTAAAGGCCACAGTCACATTTGCAGATGTCAGTGATCCCTGGATCTATGCCCTTGGTAGTCTTGGAGCCATCTGGCTTCTGAAGTATTCTTCCAGGCAAGGGGAGAAAGTCATGCTTAGGCTGATAGTTCTGGAGGTTAGAAATCCTAAATCAAGGTGTTGGCTGGGTTGCTTCCTTCTGAATCTTTGGGTAGAATCCTCCTTTAACTCTTCTTAGCTTTTGGTGGTCACTGTTAGTCCTTGACTTTTCTTGGCATGCAGCTATATCTTTTCCATCTCTGCTTCTATCATCACAATGCATTCGCCCTATGTGTCTTTCTAGATCATTGATTTTAGACTTTTCTTCTTTTCTAAAATAAGCATGTAAAGCTATAAATGCCCCTCTAAACATTGCTTTAACTGTATCCCACACATTTTAGTATGTTGTGTTTTCAGTTTCATTCAGTTCAAAATGCTTTCTAAACTTTCATGGTTTCAACCTACACTTGGTGTAAATTAGTATTACACCAAGGGGAACCACTATCCAGATGTCTGGAGCTCTTTCTCTGTGTAGCTCCTTCTTTCCGGTAGTTTCTAGCTACCACAGTCCCCGTGAACTCTTTGTTTCGTCAACTGAGCAAGACCACCGTGCTCTGCTTAGGTTCTTCCCTGTCTCACAGTCTGCAGCATGCCTTGTCTGTAAACAGAAAGCCAAAGTGATCATAGAGCTCACCCTTGTTTATTTCCTTTCTCTGTGGGATCACAGTCCCAGATCACATTGTTGTTAAGTGCCCCAAACCAATTGTTTCACATATATTTTTTGTCTAGTTTTCTAGTTTCTCAACAGTAGGAAAGCAAATTCTATGGCAGTTTCTCCTTCAAGGACAGAAGTGGAGGTCACGGTACATTAAAAAAAATACTGGCTTATAGAAAAGTGCAAGTTATTTTTGTTTTTGTGGATCTTTTCACTGTATTAAATATGAGAGACTTTTTGTGAGAGGAATGATGGAAAGTTGATCTAAAGGTAACTGACAGTAGTTATTGATGTAACAGTTTACTGATTTCAATAAACTCTGTGCACTCAGCTGTTACTGAGTCATACCATTGGTTATTGTGTGAGAAGGTAGATGAAGAAATGAGGAGCGTTTCTATAGCTCTTAGTAGCATCATTTTTAAAATAGTTTCTATTTATTCACCTTTTCTTAAGGAAGTTCTTTTTTTTCTGGCCTCTAAGTTGCCTTTTCTGATGTTAGGTTGGTGCCCGTATTTCTTTTTTTAAAAGCACAGTGGTAGATTGGCTTCCATAGTGTTTGACTCCATAATCCACAAGCCTTCCTATTTTTCTCTTGTCTTTCAGTTGACTAGTATCCACACTTAGTGTTTCCTTTGAGTCATGATGGCTTTGGCGGATTATCCAGTTGTTGCTTTAGTCAGTCTAACACTTTTTCAGTTATGCATACATGCAGATATCTTATCTGCATGTCTTATCTGCATCTTATCTGCATGTCTTATCTCCTCAGTGGTTTGATTCTATTACATATTTTCTATATGTAATTCTGCATTTTATGTTATAACTCCTGGCTGGGACTAGGGTGAAGAAAGAGGTACCTAGGGTGTGAAATTTAAGGAGACACTCAATCTCAAGGTGGGATAAGCCAACCCTGCACTTACATGACTCTTAAGACTAAGCACTTCCTTAACACTTGTGCCCGGGGCATCTCCCTTGCCTCACCTGGTTCTGGCCCTGTATAATCTTGACTTCTTAGAGGTGGCTCAGATGGTAAAGAATCTGCCTTTACGAGATTCAAGTAGTGCAGGAGTACTTGAGGAATACTCCAGTGCAGGAGACCCACGTTCGATCCCTGTGTTGGGAAGATCCCCTGGAGAAGTGCATGGGTACCCACCCCAGTATTCTTGCCTGGAGAATCCATGGACAAAGAAGCCTGGTCTGCTACAGTCCATGGGATTGCAGAGTCGGACACGACTGAGTGACTAATACACACATCACCCTGACCATAGTTGGTTACAGACACCTATATAACTAAGACCTTAAAATGAACTCTGTGTAAAAACTTTAGAACATGCTTTGGGATTTCTCTGGTGGTCCGGTGGCTAAGTCTCTGTGCTCCCAATGCAGGGGGCCCAGGTTCGATCCCTGGCCAGGGAACTAGATCCCACATACTGCAACTAAGACCCGGCGCAGCCAAATAAAAATAATTATTTAAAAAAATGCTTTATCTAAGAAAACAGAAATGAGGTGATATTTTAGGAAAACCAATACCATGCCTGAAAAAATTCAGTGGCTCAAAAGTTTATCCATAAGCAACATTAGCCAGAATTTTGGACCATGTTATCTAGGTTAACCATGGCAGGTCACTGTTGTACTTCTCTTCCTTTATTTCTTATTATGACATAACTTCTCATTAGAAAGTTCATCTAGCAGAATAAAATTTTTGGTAAACTTGACTACTGCTCTGATTAATGCTGTGATGTGCAAAGCCACCTGACTATGACCAACTGCTGATTAGAAAATGGATGAACCTGCAGCCTGCAAGAGGTCAAGGGAACTCAGTTTGTGTTGCTGCCAGTTCAGTGGAGGGGGAGTACTCCATTTCTGTTACATGAACTGGAGTTCTGTGTAAAAGGTCTACATGCAAGGGACTTATTGAGGAGGGGAGCCAGCAATAAGCGTGGAGCAGTACTTCTACCAGCTAAAATATGCTGAGCCAAAAAAATCTCTCTTTTGTGTCTTCTTTTCCACTTACCAGGCAGTTTTCCCACCCTCTTAAAAACCAGTCTTCAAAATAGCCTCCAGTGTTGGTATTCAGGACTCTTTACAGAGCTGGAGTCTCTGCTTTTATTTCATTTTAAAATGTTTCCATTCTTTGTTTTTAGATGCCAAGGAGAGCAGGTGCCAGCGAGTGAAGACACAGTTTGGTTTTGGCCTGAGATCCAGGGGAGAAAATCACCTCCAGCTTCTAGAAGGAACCCCCTCTCTCCAGTCATGTTGGGCTGCCTGCTGCCAGGACTCTGCCTGTCATGCCTTTTGGTGGTTAGAGGGGATGTGCATCCAGGCAGACTGCAGCAGGCCCCAGAGCTGCCAGGCTTTTAGGACAGACTCTTCCAACTCAATGCTGGTGTTTTTCAAAAAATTCCAAATTGAAGATGATTTGGAATTTCTACCTGAAGATGATGTACCACATATTTTGGGGCTAGGTTGGAGCAGAGCATCTTGGAGGAGGCAGAGCCCACCCAGAACTCCATTCAGACCCACTTCATCCAGTGACCAGTGGAGCTTAATCAGGAAGCTTCGGAAGAGAGAGAATCCCAGTGAAGAAGTAGCTGCCGTGACACAGCCTTCTAAAACGAATGAACTCAGTGATCTAAACAGCACTGGCTCTGCAGAGGTAAGCATATCATGAATAAGGAGCGGCTAGAAAACTAGTTTAATCTGCTTTTGCATTTGGCACACACGAGCTTCGAAGCCGTGCTTGTGGGCGGCGCTCACAGGCTGAGGAGTGTGTGTCCACAGCTGCTTGGTGTCGGCTTAGTCGGTGCTGCCCAGGTGTTCATGGGTGATTTGATCTTAGGGATGTGCACTCCATGCAGATCTGACCATTGTTTTGGTTTAAGCAGAAAGCTGCTCATTATCTTGTCTAAGCTGGTTCTTGGCTACAGGTAAGTACGTTTGTGTGGGTGTTAGTCTCCACCAGCGATTCTGCAGCATTTTCTGCCGGATTGCAAAACACTTGATTGATGCGGTTGCAGTCAAGTTCTCCTCCTCCCCCATCTCCTGCTGGTAAACACTTTCCTTATGAGATAGTTTCTATTTCATTATAAAGTAACCATCCTGGTACTGCATAAGACCTGGACCTGCTGGTCTGGGGAGTCGGATGTGGCCATTAGCCAAGAGGCCTTGGATGAATTCTTACCAAGCTTTGTATGCTAAGGGAGATACTACCAGTAGAGTTTATTCTGCTTATTATGTTTCTTCATTGTTGATCTTCCTGGGCAAACGATTAAGAGGAATGACTCACCCTGTGCTCATTCTCCCTCAATTGCTGTGACTTATTTTTGTCTTTGTTTTGTCCTAGTTGTCTCTACCAAGTTAAAGCCAGAGTGGGGAGGCTACTACATGCCAGACACTGTGTGTGCTAATCACTGTGTTATGTCATTTTGTTTAATTTTCATAGCAATATTTCCAAGTATGTGTTATTAACCCTGTTTTCCTAGTGAGGAAACTGAGGTCCAAATAGGTTAAACAGTTTGATCATGCAGCTAATGAATAGCAGAACCTTTCAGTGCAATTTTAGAGCTACAGTATTAGGTTCAATTTGCTCATAAACATTTATGGACTTTTATTGTCAATGTCAGGCTTCCCTCATAGCTCAGTTGGTAAAGAATCTGCCTGCAATGCAGGAGACCCTGGTTCGATTCCTGGGTCTGGAAGATCCGCTGGAGAAGGGATAGGCTACCCACTCCAGTATTCTTGGGCTTCCCTGGTGGCTCAGCTGGTAAAGAATCTGCCTGCAATGCCGGAGACCTGGGTTCAATCCCTGGGTTGGGAAGATCCCCTGGAGAAGGGAAAGGCTACCCATTCTAGTATTCTAGCCTGGAAAATGCCATGGACTGTATAGTCCATGGAATCGCAAAGAGTTGGACACGACTGAGCGACTTTCACTTATTGTCAGTGTCAGGTACTTTCCTAAGCACTAGAGGTAAATAAGACATGATCTGTGCTCTCAGGAGTTTATAGTCTAGTGGAAACTCAGGCATGAAGATGGTGTTCACAATACTGTATAATTTTTTATTTTTTTTAAAGAACCAGCTTTTAAAATTTTATTTTATTTTTTTGACTGTGCTGGGTCTTCATTGCGGCTCATGGGCTTTCTCTAGTTGCAGTGAGTGGGGGCTACTCTTTTTGTGGCATGGGGGCTTCTCATTGCAGTGGCTTCTCTTGTTGCGGAAGCATGGATTCTAGGGCACATTGGCTCAGTAGCTGTGGCCCACAGGCCTCGTTGCCGTGTGGCAGGTGGGATCATCCCAGACCAGGGATCGAACCTGTGTCCCTGGTGTTGGCTGGTGGATCCCTAACCACTGGACCACTCGGGAAGTCCCCCAGTAGTGTGTAATTATTGCATTAGTAGATTTATGTATTGGGTTGGCCAAAAAGTTTGTTTGGGTTTTTCTGTAACATCTTATGGAAAAACCCAAACGAACTTTTGGCTAACCCACTACTACACAATAGGAACACAAAAGAAGAAGTGATCCTCTGAGCAGGCAGGTGATGTGTATGTGCAGGGAAGAGTTTACAGAGATGTTTAATTTATTTCTTAATGGATGTGTAGAATTTCACTTGGGGTTTAAAAGTTAAAAAAAAAAATTCTGGAGAGAGGTCCAGTGTGTGCAGAGGTTTAGTCAGCACATACTTACTGCACATTTACTGTCTGTAAGGTGTTGTACTAAAAGCAAGGCAGTACAAATATTATATCAAATAAGATCATGATTCCTGCCCTAATAGAGCTTACACTCTGGCAAGGAAAATAGGCATGTAATTTTTGATAATTAAATACTTATAAGCTCGATGTACATTATAAGAGGGTAAGTAGAGTACTGTAAGAACATCTAACAGGGACCTAATTAAGATTAAGGGGTCAAGTTAGGCCACCCTAAGTAAGGAAAGTTGAAGCTGAGATTGAAGTAGAAGTAGGAATTAGGGGAAAAAACCGGCAGAATAATTCAGGCAGAAAGAATAACAGTTTCAAAGTGTGTTAGATGCCTTAGAACATGGCAAGATCACAAAGTTGAGAGAGACTGGTCTTGTTTGGCAAACAGAGCAAGAGACCTTTAGAGAAAGAAGAGGCTTCAAAGGTGTTCAGAGCCTCGTTCAGTTGCCAGGTCGTGTCCAGCTCTTTGCGACCCCACGGACTGCAGCACACCAGGCTTCACTGTCCTATCCTGTCTCCCAGAGTTTGCTCAGATCCATGTCCGTTGAGTCAGTGATGCTATCTAACCATCTCATCCTCTGCTGCCCCTTCTTTTGCCTTCAGTCTTACCAGGCATCAAAGCCTTTTCAATGAGTTGGCTCATCTCATCAGGTGGTCTGAGTATTGGAGCTTTACAATCAGTCCTTTCAATGAATATTAAGGGTTGATTTCCTTAGGATTGACTGGTTTCATCTCCTTGCAGTTCAAGAGACTCTCGAGAGTCTTCTCTACCACCACAATTCAAAATCATCAATTCTTTGGCACTCAGGCTTCTTTATGGTCCAGCTCTCAGATCTGTACATTATTACAGCGAAAACCATAGCTTTGACTGTATGGAACTTTGTTGGCAAAGTGATGTCTCTGCTTTTTAATATGCTATCTAGGTTTGTCATAGCTTCCCTTCCAAGGAGTAAACGTCTTTCAATTTCATGGCTGCAATCATTGTCAGCAGTGATTTTTGGAGCCCAAGAAGATAAAGTGAAAGTGAAAGTTGCTCAGTCCTGTCTCACTCTTTGTGACCCCATGAACTATAGTCCATGGACTTCTCCGGGCCAGAATGCTGGAGTGGGTAGCCTTTCCCTTCTCCAGGGGATCTTCCCAACCCAGAGATTGAACCCAGTTGGTTCATTCTTTACCAACTGAACCACAAGGGAAGCAAGAAAATAAAATCTATCACTGTGTCCACTTTTCCCCTTCTGTTTGACATGAAGTGATGGGACTAGATGCCATGATCTTAGTTTTTTTGAATGCTGAGTTTTAAGCCAGCTTTTTCACTCTCCTCTTTCTCCCCCATCAAGAGGCTCTTTAGTTCTTCTTCACTTCCTGCCATTAGAATAGTATCATCTGGGTATCTGAAGTTGTTGGTATTTCTCCTGGCAGTCTTGATTCTAGCTCATGATTCATCCAGCCCAGCATTTCGCGTGATATATTTCTGCATATAAGTTAAATAAGCAGGGTGACAATATACAGCCTTGATGTACTCCTTTACCAATTCTGTACCAGTCCTTTGTTCTATGGCCAGTTCTAACAGTTGCTTCTTAACCTGCATACTCGTTTTTCAGGAGACAGGTAAGGTGGTCTGGTATTCCCATCTCTTGAAGAATTTTCCACAGTTTGTTGTGATCCACACAGTCAAAGTCTTTAGCATAGTCAATGAAGCAGAAGTAGATGTTTTCCTAGAATTTCCCTGCTTTCTCTATGATCCAACGAACATTGGCAATTTGAACTCTGGTTCCTCTGCCCTTTCTAAATCCAGTTTGTACAGCTGGAAGTTCTCGGTTCACATACTGCTGAAGTCTCACTTGAAAGATTTTGAGCATAACCTTAATGGTGTGTGAAATGAATGCAGTTGTATGGTAGTTTGATCATTCTTTGGCACTGCCCTTCTTTGGGATTGGAAGAGCCAGCCTTCAGGCCTTCTTAAAATATTAGTCTTTATCTTAACAGGGAATGAAATGGTTAGATACCTTACTGTGTGATGAATAGAATGAAGGTCCATGGAGCGGTCAAGAAGGAGGCCCTTTGGGCAAGGGAACTATTGTACTAAAGGAAGTTGAAGATATGGGAAGGAGGATAAAGACAATTCTCCCTCAGGGCTGAGGATCTCAAACTTTAACAGAATCACTTGGAGGCCTTGTTAAAAACAGATTGCTGGGTCCTAGCTCCAGAGTTTCTGATTCACTTTGTTTAAAGTGGGGCCTGAGAATTTGCATTTTTACAGCTTCCCTGGTGGCTCAGATGGTAAAGAATCTGCCTGCAATATGGGAGACCTTGGTTTGATCCCTAGGTTGGAAAGAACCCCTGGAGGAGGGCATGGCAACCCACTCCCGTATTCTTAGCTGGAGAGTCCCCATGGACAGAGGAGCCTGGCGGGCTGCAGTCCCTGGGGTCGCATAGAGTCGGACCCGACTGAAGCGACTGAGCACAGCGCAGCCTCATAGGGCGGGGGTCAGAACACGGGACACTCGATGAGTCTTAGGCAGGAGAGACTCTCCTTCATTGTGACAGGAAGGAAGGAGTGAGTGGATTGGGATGTGACTGAGGTGGACTGTTGGTTCGAGAGAAGGAAATTGTGGTAGTTCTAATCTCATTCTTGTTTTTTCCTGAAGTGGAATAAATCATTTATTGACAGTAGAAGCAGAGGTAAGTGGAGTGGGGATGGGTGGGTAGTAGGCAGGAGTGAGAGATCCGGAGAGAGTGGTAGAGGTCTGAAATGACCATTGATCAGGATCGGAGATGGTAAACAAGGTAAGGAAATAGAAAGGTTGCTGGGTAGCCTTGAAGATGGAGAACATGAGTTTACAATTATGGTCGTATGATTCTCCTCAGGACCTCCCAGCAGCCCTGTCAAGGAAAGGTTGGTGGTTTGATTCAGCCAAGATTAGAACTTGGCCAATTTTGTATGGAAGGAGATGGAGGCATGGAAATGGAGGTCATTGTCAAGAGAGTGGATAAAAGAGATATAAGAAAGGAAGAGAGGCAAAGTTGGGAGGGGTTGACGGAGATTCAGTACAGGAGTCTGGCATTCAGAGACTTTGGTGATGGGAAACAGATACACAGAACAAGTACATGTGTGGGAAGGACAGGATGTTTGAATTTCAGGTTTCAGAGCTGTAGAAGTTACAGTGATTACAAGGTCTAGGGTGAAACTATGGAAGAGGGTTGCTGGGATAGAGCAGAGAAGAAATTTATTGATGATAAGGAGCTCAAAGAACATGTTGAATGAGTCATCCATGTAGACCTTGAGACCTTTAGTAAGGATGATGATAATAACAGCAACAGTTAATGTTTACTGGTAGTACTTACTGTGTGTCAGGTACTATTCTGAGCCTTTTACACGAATTAACTTTTATCTATACAACAAATCCTATGACTTACTTTTTTATTTTACAAATGAGGAAACTCAGGAAAAGAAAGGTTAAGGCACGTGGCCAAGGCAGCATAGCTACTGTATGGTAGTACCAAAACTTGAACACAGGCTGTCTCATTCTCTCCAGAGTCTGCCCTCTAGCTCTTACTCTTGAGGCAAGGACCTGCAGTGAAGAGGAATTTTGAGAGCCAGTTGTGAAGGCCGTCAGTAAGGTAGGAGGAGTAATGAGTAAGTGGAGGGATGACGGCTGTGATGAGAGTTGAGGTGTTGTGCAGCAAGACAGCAGAGGAGAAGAGGCTTTTACCGAAAAGATGGAAGAGTAAGATTTGCAAAGGGTGTTGAGAAGGGGAGCAAGTAAAGTAGCATCCCACCTTTAATCCTGAAGTATGGGAGAATAAGTAGCCATCATATTGCAGAGATACATGGGAAACTGCATCCTTCAAGGCGTGCAGACTTACCCTTAAGAATAGATCAGAGGGGGCTTCCCTGGTGGTCCAGTGGATAGGAATCTGTCTTGCAACTCAGGGGACACCAGTTCGATCCCTGGTCTGGGAAGATCCCGCTTGCTGCAGAGCCTCTAAGCCTGTGTGCCACAACTACTGAGCCAGTGCTCCACAACAAGAGAAACCACTGCAATGAGAAGCCTGTGCCCTGCAAGGAAGAATAACCCCCACTCGCTGTAACTAGAGAAAAATAAAAATATATATTATAAATAAATAAATATAAGATTAGGAGGTCAGGGATCACTTTATGAGCATGCGGCCTATGCAGTCCTCACACTTAGAAAGGCCTTGTTCTTGATTTACTGTTCTGCTCTCATTATCTTGAAATTCTTAATTTTTGAACAAGTAAGCCACATTTTCATTTTGTACCAGATCCTGAAAATTTATATGTTGCCTGTCCCGCAAGAGGTATAGGGAACAAAATATGAAGGTACTGAGCATACTGGTGACTTTCTGGTCATATGGAATAGAAATTCCAGACAATTCAATGAAATTTTTGGAAGAGAAAAAGAGGTTGGGAACAGGTGTGGTGTGGTTAGTGTTTAACAACTGGGCTGTGTTCCCCCTATAAAACAAAGTCAAATCCCGAGTTGTAGACTCTGCTAATTTATGTGGTGTAAATACTACCACCATGACCAATTTCAAACTACAACATGAAGTCACTGAACACAACATTGGCAGAGATGAACCCAGTCAGCACAGTACAGGATAACTATGATCCATAAAATTAGACAAGTAAAATTAGACCTATGGTAGATTTAGACCTGACAGTCTACTGGAAGATGGTGAAAACTCAAACTTAGGCCTTACAGAATTCAGGTGGGGGAGGATCCTGAAGTTGTGTTGGCTGAGGAATTCTTTTTCTTGTTGTTCACCAGTCATAAACAGTGGCAATAAATTGCTGCTAGCCACCTGCCAATGCAGGTAGACATAAGAGATGCAGGTTCGTTCCCTGGGTTGGGAAGATCCCCCAGAGGAGGGCACGGCAACCCACTCCAGTATTCTTGCCTGGGGAATGCCATGGACAGAGGAGCCTGGTGAGCCGTGGTCCATAGGGTGGCAGAGTCAGACACAACTGAAGCGATTTAGCACACATGCAAGCACGGACAGGCTCCCAAGCTTTATGGTCTAACATGGAGAGTGGGTGGACATGGAGGGAAGAATATTGAGCTTGAACTTTGAAACCCTGGTGTGGAAGTGGGCTTTGTGCAGTGTCACACAGAGACATTACATAGTTTGGCATTACATGTTGGGAACTGTAAGCATTGCTGAAAAATGGGGAGAGTGGTCTTCAGATCCAGACAAGTGAAATTTGACCTTATACCACGCTTAGGCGTTTCATTCTCATCCCGAAGGCCTGGATAGCTCTGGTGGGGTGGTCCGATCACCTTGTGCATTCAGAATGGTTAATTGCTAGACCTTTCTTTCAGAAGAGGACTTGGAGTTCAGACTTCTGTTTAACATACTAGAGAGAGTAAGAGAACTGTATGCACTGCAGGTCTTCTAATTAGGGAAGACTGAGTAGCAGCATTAGTTTTTAGTTTGTACTGTTTTCACTAGGGTAGGTCAAGCAAGTCTGCATCCAAAGGAGGAAGAAATTGCATGGAAAATTACTCTTGTCTCTGCCTGAAATGCGTACAGAATTGCAAAGGCCTGGGGTTGTCAGTAGCATTTTTTCATTCTTTTGAAAATATGTAGATATTGTGAACTTTTAGCAATTCTAGAAGTGGAAAGGAATGCCGTGAATTTATTCACCTTTCTCAGCTTAGAAAAGGAGAAGCTTGTACTGTTGGTTTAAGTACTTTATCCTTTCTGTGTCATGAACCTCTGAATTGTGGGAAAGAGCATGAAAGCTTGTTGATTGGGTACAGGAACATTTGCAGTACAAGGAGTTCAGTCACTGGCAATTAACTGCTGCCAATCCTGCTTTCTGAAAGGAGAGTGTTCTCTTTGAGCCCCGGAAATAAAGGCCCAATTAGGTATCCCCACATGTAAGCTTTGATTTCAGAAGATCTGAGGTGCTGCTTTCTCTCTAACAGCACCGTCTCCCCATTTGTAGTCAGTATTACACCTTTTCAACCCCTATAAGCAAGTGACTTTCTGTAGAAAACATGGCTGAGAAGGATAAATGAGCCAAGCCCTTGGACACTTCTCTGCTGTCTTTATCACCAAGGAAAACTTGTGCTGACTCTACAGAAGGTTGGAACTTACCTCTTACCATAAGATAGAGGCGTGGGGTGTGAGCAGCAGCAGCAGCAAAGAGCCTTGCATAACCAAGGACAGAAACCCAAGCAGTTTTGTTTCCCTCATCTGTACTTTTGGTTTGGTTTGGTTTGTTTTTCAGGGTTTTCCACTTGGTTGCTTTCTCGTAGTTTTTGTTTTTAAATCTTTCCTTTAATCCTTTAGACTTGTGAAATTTTTACCAAGGGTTCTTTTGTTCTTCTGGTTATTATTTCCTGACACATTTGGAATCTCTGAGGACCTAGTTTTCTCCAGCTCCTCATTCTCAGTTATCTGAGCAGCAGACACAAAAATTTTTATTGGGCCCAGGTTTCCTTCCAGCCCTTTGGCCTGGACCAGGGTTGTGGGTTTCTCACATCTTAGTGACCTAGGCCCTTCCCGTGTTGTCTGTGTGTATATGTTCACTAAACACATCCTCGACAGCCCCCGTCCTCCACCCTTTTAATCTTACCTGAGTGGCTTGTTGCATTGAGAGAAAAACCGGGCAGCCTGTTTCTTTGTTGTGAGTATCCAAGAATCCCTCCTAGGGCCTCCCCGGTGGCCCAGTGATAAAGAATCTGCCTGCCAGTGCAGGAGACACAGTTCAGTCCCTGGTCCAGGAAGGTCCCACATGTTGAGGAGCAGCGAAGCCCACGCACCGCAACTATTGAACCCGTCCGTGCTCTAGAGTCTGGGAGCGGCAACTGCTGAGCCCCCGTGCTGCAGCCACTGAAGCCTGTGCATCCTAGAGCCCGTGCCGCGCAGCAGGAGACGCCCCACGGCGGCAAAGACCTGCACAGCCCCAAGTAAATGCGTCAAGTTATTTGTTAAAAGTCCCTGTTACTGTGCTTTTCCTTTTTAAAGGTATTAGTGCCTGAACCATGATACCTTCTCCTTATTCTTTCTTCCACTGTGACTGTACCCTTTCTCCTCTAATCTGAGTTCTGGTTCTTTTATCTGATTATCTGTTGGTTTTTTTAGTTGAAGTATGGTTGATTTGTTGTGTTAGCTTCAGCTGTACAGCAAAGGGAATTGGTTACGCGTATGTATAGATACATACTTCAAAGATTCTTTTCCATTACAGTTTACTATAAGATGCTGAATATAGTTCCCTGTGTTATACAGTGAGACTTGTTGTTTATCTCTTTTACACATGGTGGTATGCTTCTGTTAATCCCATACTCCCAATTTATGCTCCCCACCCCCCCCTTGCCGCTTTCCCCTTTGGTAACCATAAATTTGTTTTCTATGTCTGTGAGTCTGTTTCTATTTTGTAAATAAGTTCATTTTTACTTTTTTTTTTTGATTCCACATTTGAATGATATAATATTTGTTTTTCTGTGTCTGACTTACTTTACATAGTATAATAATCTCTAGGTTTCATCCATGTTGCTGCATATGGCACTGTTTCATTCTTTTTTTATGGCTGAGTAATATTCCATTGCTTTCCCAGTGGTAAAGAATCCATCTGCCAATGCAGGAGCTGCAGGAGACACATGGGTTCAATCCCTGGGTTGGGAAGATCCCCTGGAGTAGGAAATGGCAACCCACTTCAGTATTCTTGCCAGAATAATCCCATGGACAGAGGAGCCTTGTGGACTACAATCTGTGGGACCGCAAAGAGTTGGACATCACTGAGCACACATGTATGCATGCAATATTCCATTGTGTGCATGTCTATGTGTATGTATATATTTACACACCACATCTTTATCCATTCATCTATTGCTTCCATGTCTGTGCTGCTGTGAGCAGTTGGGGTGCATGTATCTTTTCAATTAGAGCTTTTGTCTTTTCTAGATATATGGTGTATATATATAGATACATATATTTCTAGATGCATGATCCTGGATCATATGGTAACTCTCTTTTTAGTTTTTTGAGGTTTTTTGAGTCTGCACCAGTTTACATTCTCACCAGCAATGTCGGAAGGTTTCCTTTTCTCCATACCCTCCCAGGATTTATTATTTTAGACTTTTTGATGATATCTATTTTGACTGTTGGGAAGTGGTACCTTATTGTAGTTTTGATTTGCATTTTTCTAACAACTGACTATGTGGAGCATCTTTTCATGTGCCTGTTGGCCATCTGTATCTTCTTTAGAAAAACGTCTATTTAGGTCTTCTGTCCATTTTTTGATTGGGTTGTTTGTTTTTTCGATATTTAGCTGTATAAACTGTTCATGTATTTTGGAGATTAATCTCTTGTCAGTGGCTTCATTTGCAAGTATTTTCTCCCATTCTGTGGGTTGTCTTTTTGTTTTGTTTATGGTTTCCTTTGCTGTGCAAAAGCTTTTAAGTTTAATTAGTAGTATTTTTATTACTCTAGGAGGTGGATCAAAAAAGATCTTGCTGAGATTTATGTTAGAGTGTTCTGCCTATGCTTTCCTTTAAGAGTTTTATAGTATCCGGTCTTATATGGTGTGATTTTTAAATGGAATTTTTTATACTTTCTGATATTTCATTATTAGTATAAGGAAATGCAATAGATTTCTACATATTCTATATATCTTATATCCTGCTACCTTGCTGAATTCAGTCATCAGTTCTAACAGTTTTTGTGTGGAGTCTTTATAGTTTTCTCAGTGTATAGAGAGAGTATCATGTCCTCTGCATACAGTGATAATTTTACTTCTTCCCTACTAATATGGATACGTTTTCTTTCTTTTTCTTGTCTGATTGCTGTGACTAGAACGTCCAATACTATTAGAAGTTCTTGTCTTTTTCCAGAATTTACTGGGAAGGCTTTCAGCTTTCTACTGTTAAGTATTGGGTTGGCTGTGGGTTTGTCATAAGTGGCTTTTACTATGTTAAGATATATTTTCTTTTTTTTTTTTAATATATATATATATATTTTTAATATTTTCTTTATATCTGCTTTGGTAAGAGTTTCTTTTATCATGAATGGATGTTGAATCTTATCAAATGCTTTTAATGCATCTATTGAGATGATCATGTGGTTTTAGTCTTTGGTTGATGTGATTATCTGCTTTTTTTTTTACTGTGCGAAATAAATTTGAAAATGTGTTTGTTGACTACTTTGTAAGTTGACTTATGAAGCAAGAAGTAAAGAGAGTTTTGTTATGGCTCCATTATCAGCCTTTTGCTAATTGGCTGAACTTGAGCCATGGGCAAAACAGTCTCAAAACCAGCCATATCTTAGTTAACACTCCTGTCATCCCTCCCCATTTCTCATTTCATGAACGGTCTTAGTTTCTCAAGGAGATTTTGAGAGACATAACTTTGTAACTGACTATTACAAAGATAAACCCTGCCATGTTCTAATCTCAGCTTTTGCTGAGAATGGGGTTGGGATGTGTGATTCAGCCCCCCTGGCTTTGCTACTGAGAGATAGCTTTCCTCTGGTAGGATTTTCGTTAGTGACAATGGTAGTTTTTGTTTTAATATAGTTGTGTCTCAACTAAAAATGTGTTGAGAGCTGAGTTTTTGTGAATCACTCTTTAATATTTAGTAGACATTAGTGTAGCATGTATCTTATGAAGGAGAGCTCCTATCTGGACAGTGGTGATACTACCTGGATAAGTATCAACATGCCATGTATACCCTGCAGGCTCCTACTCAAAACAATTCTGTTTTGCTTATGATGGAGGAAATTTTTTGTCATTTTGAATTATGATATTAATGAGTGGGTCTGGCTTGCCCTATGTGTAAAAGGTAGGCCCAGAGTAGAGGTAGGGAAGAAGGAAGATGGGGGAAGAGGGAGAAGGGGGAGAGAAATGAAGGGATGGAGAAAAAGAGTGTGAATAGAAACTTTCATCATTCTGAATAAAGCTTCCTCGAAGAAACAGGTGTTGGCATCAGGGGCGTGATTTATGCAGTTGGGTTAGTTTTTATGATTTCTGTCAAATGCCAGAAAAAATTGTCCCAAGGGAATTCTACCCAAGTCTCCCTGACCCTATATCATCCCTAAAAGTCTTTTAGCATTACTTCATAGTTTTCTGAAGTAAAATAATTTGTTCCATATCTCCTTTTTCTGTTTCTTTAAAAATAAACAAATAGTAACAATGATAATAAACTGCTTCTTTAAAAATAAAAATCTGCCTGCCTGCCTTACTTAGAAATGTTCCTATGCTTCTACTTCTGGGAATCCATTCTAAAGCAGTAATTCCAGATAAAGAAAGAGCTTCACACTCAACGGTGAGATAGTATTTATTTAACAAAAAGTGGAAGTAGTCTGATGAGGAGAAGGTGACGCTGTGCACCCATCACTAATACATTTCTGGCTGGATGAATGATCTTCTGGCACTGCCTTCTCTTTTCCACTCCACCCACACTGAATAGGGTCTTTGGTCTTCTGTGGACACCATGCTGCTGAAGTGAGCACGACACCATGCTTTTTAAAAACAGCTTTATTGTCATATAATTGACACATCATAAACTATACATTCTTTTAATGGTTTGTTTATTTGTTTATTGGCTGTGCTGTACAACCTGTGGGGTCTTCGTTCCCTCACCAGGGATTGAACCTGTGCCCCCCTGCAGTGGAAGCATGGAGTCCTGACCACTGGGCCACCAGCGAATTCCCTAAACTGTGCATGTTAAAGTGGATAATTTGATTATTTTTAACATATGTATATACCCATAAAATCATCACTACAAAAATAGATCATGAACATATCTGTTACTCCCAGAGTTTCCTCCTGTCTTTCCTTTCCATTCCCTCCCTTATTCTAGGCAACCACTGGTCTGCTTTAGGTTATTATAGATTTTCTAGAGTTTTTAAATATAATCATACCTTATATTCTCTTCTTTTATTGAGGTATAATTTACAGTTTTATTGAGATATAGTTTATATACCGTAAAGCTCACTCCTTTTAGGTGTACAATTCAGTGATTTTAGTAAATGTAGAGAGTTGTATGGCTTCCTCCGTGGCTCAGTGGTAAACAATCTGCCTGCTAATGCAAGAGACACAGGTTCGATTCCTGGGTTGGAAGGATTGCCTGGAGAAGGAGATGGCAACTCAGTCCAATATTCTTGTCTGGGAAATCCCACAGACAGAGGAACCTGGAGGCTACAGTCATGAAGTCCCAAAGAGTCGGACGTAACTTAACAACTAAACCACAACAACAGAGAGTTGTATATCATAACCACAGCCAGTCAACATTTCCATAGCCCCCAAAACTTCCTGGTGCTCGTTTGCCCAAAACCAGCCACACTTCCCTGGTGCCTTCCCTACTCCCCCTCCCAGCCCTAGGTATCCACTGTTTCTGTAAGTTTGCCTTGTCTGGACTTTTGATACGATTGGGGCCATGCAACATGTGGTCTTTCGTGTCTCACTTTTTCACTTGGCATAATGTCTTGATGTTCATCCTTGTTGTATGTGTCAGTAGTTGGTTTCTTTCTATTACTGTACAGTGTCCCATTGTATGGACATGTCATAATTTGTTTTTCCACTTGTTGATGGACATTTGGGTTTTTCCAGATTTTGGCTATAGATAAAGCTGTTAGGAACATTTGTGTGGTCTTTGTATGAACCTACCTTTAAATTTTTCTTGGGTAAATACCAGGGAGTGGAATAGCTGGGTCATATCATAGGTTCTGTATTTAATATTTTAAGAAATTACCAAATTATTTCCCAAATAGTTGTACCATTTTACATTCCTATTAGTAATGTATGAAAGTTCTCATTCCTCTGCATTCTCACCGTCACTTGGTATGAGTCTTTTTCATTTTAGATATGGTAATAGATGTAATAGTATCTCATTATGGTTTTGTTTGCATTTCCCTAATTACTAATGGTGATGAACATCTTTTCATGTTCATCTTTTCTTATTTGCTATCCATATGTTTTTGGTAAAGTGTTCATGTTTTCCCCCATTAAAAAAATTGGATTGTTTTCATATGTGTGTATACACACACACACACACACACACACACATATTTTGCATATAAGTAATTTTTTTTTTAATTTATTTATTTATTTGACTGTGCGGGGTCTTTAGTTGCAGCATGTGGACTTTTTCAGTTATAGCATGTGAACTTTCACTTGCAGCAAGTGGGATCTAGTTCCCTGGTCAGGGATCGAACCTGGGTCCCCTGCATTGGGAGCCCGGAGTCTTAGCCACTGGACCATCAGGGAAGTCCCGCATATAAGTAATTTATCAGATACGTGTTTTACAAATATTTTCTCAGTCTCTGGCTTGCTTTTCATTCTGTAAGCTGTGTTTTTAAAAAAATTTTTAATTGAAGTATCTGTGCACTGAGGAGCCTAGCCATTTTTTCACTGGATCATGCTTTTGATCTTCTATCTAAGAAAGGTTTCTCCTAAGTTTTCTTCCAAAAGTTCTGTAGTTTTAGATTTTAAATTTAGGACTGGAAAAGGATAGGAAATGCTTTCCTTCCCTCCGTTTGGTCAGTCTGGATAGATTTTCTTGAAGATAATCCTTGGTTTCATTTCTTTTTCTCTATTGCTTTCTCTTGTCTCTCATTGATTTTTGTTCTAATTTTTATCATTTCATTTCATTTTGTTCTAATTTTTTATTATTTCATGGCTGTTTAATTTGGATTTCATTTGCTCTTTTTTTCTAGTTTTTTTAAGGTGTAATCTGAAGTTGTTTATTTGAGACTTGCTTCTTTTTAATATGGGCATTTTCGTGCTATAAATTTCCCTCTAAGTACAGTTTTAGTCACATCCTACAGATTTTAGTATTTGTGTTTACAGTTTCATTCAGTTCAGAATACTTTTAAATTTCCATTTTGCTTATTCCTTTGACTTTTGGATTATCTAGAAGTGTATTATGTAGTTCCCTAATGTTTGGGGGATTTTCCAGATATTGTTGTACGGTTGCTTGTAATTTAGTGCTGTTGTAGCCAGTGAACACTGTATGACTTAAATCTTTAAATTTGTTAAGACTCTGTTTCAATGCTGAGAATACAGTCTATCTTGGTAAATGTTCCAAGTGTACTTGAAATGAATATGTATACTGCTGTTATTGTTGGGCAAGTTTTATATAAATGTCAGATCAGTTTGGTTAGTGTGGTTCAGATCTCCTGTATCCTTATTTTCTATTAATTTCTATCAATTATTTAGAGAGATAATGAAATATCACACTCTATTTTGTAGATATATTTGTTTCTCCTAGTGTTAGATTAGCTTCTTGTACTTTGAAGTTCTGTTATAGATAAATAAATGTTTAGGATTATTGTGTCTCCTTGATGAACTGACCCTTATCATGGTAACATTTATCCTCTTTATCTCTGTTAGTATTCTTTCCTCTTCTTTTTTTTTGTATAGTTCTTCTGTGTATTCTTGCCTCCTCTTCTTAATATCTTCTGCTTCTGTTAGGTCCATACTATTTCTGCCCTTTACTGTGCTCATCTTTGCATGAACTATTCCTTTGGTATTATTAATTTTCTTGAAGAGATCTCTAGTCTTTCCCACTCTGTTGTTTTCCTCTATTTCTTTGCATTGATCACTGAGGAAGGCTTTCTTATCTCTCCTTGCTATTCTTTGGAACTCTGCATTCAGATGGGAATATCTTTCCTTTTCTTTGCCTTTCGCTTCTTTTCTATTCACAGCTATTTGTAAGGCCTCCTCAGACAACCATTTTGCCTTTTTGCTTTTCTTTTCCTTGGGGATGGTCTTGATCCTTGCGTCCTGTACAATGTCATGAACCTCTGTCCATAGTTCTTCAGGCACTCCGTCTATCGTATCTAATCCCTCGACTTTGTCACTTCCACTGAATAATTGTAAGGGATTTCATTTAGGTCATACCTGAATGGTCTAGTGGTTTTCCCTACTTTCTTCAATTTAAGTCTGAATTTGGCAGGAAGGAGTTCATGATCTGAGCCATAGTCAGCTCCCAGCCTTGTTTTTGCTGACCGTATAGAACTTCTCCATCTTTGGCTGCAAAGGATATAATCAGTCTGATTTTGGTATTGATCATCTGGTGACGTCCATGTGTAGAGTTTTCTCTTGTGTTGTTGGAAGAGGATATTTGCTATGACCACTGCGTTCTCTTGGCAAAACTCTATTAGCCTTTGCCCTGCTTCATTCTGTACTCCAAGGCCAGATTTGCCTGTTACTCCAGGTGTTTCCTGACTTTCTACTTTTGCATTCTAGTCCCCTATAATGAAAAGGACATCTTTTTTGGGTGTTAGTTCTAAAAGGTCTTGTAGGTCTTTATAGAACCGTTCAACTTCAGCCTCTTCAGCGTTACCGGTTGGGGCATAGGCTTGGATTACCATGATATCGAATGGTTTGCCTTGGAAACAAACAGAGATCATTCTGTCATTTTTGAGATTGCATCCAAGTAGTACATTTCAGACTCTTTTGTTGACCATGATGGCTACTCCATTTCTTCTAAGGGATTCCTGCCCACAGTAGTAGATACAATGGTCATCTGAGTTAAATTCACCCATTCCAGTCCATCTTAGTTCGCTGATTCCTAGACTGTTCACGTTCACTCTTGCCATCTCCTGTTTGACCACTTCCAATTTGCCTTGATTCATGGACCTAACGTTCCAGGTTCCTATGCAATATTGCTCTTTATAGCAGTGGACCTTGCTTCTATCACCAGTCACATCCACAACTGGGTATTGTTTTTGCTTTAGCTCCATCCCTTCATTCTTTCTGGAGTTATTTCTCCACTGATCTCCAGTAGCATATTGGGCATCTCCTGACCTGGGGATTTCATCTTTCAGTGTCCTGTGTTTTTGCCTTTTCATACTGTTCATGGGGTTCTCAAGGCAAGAATACTGAAGTGGTTTGCCATTCCCTTCTCCAGTGGACCACATTCTGTCAGACCTCTCCACCATGACCCGTCCGTCTTGGGTGGCCCCACACGGCATGGCTTAGTTTCATTGAGTTAGACAAGACTGTGGTCCGTGTGATGAGATTGGCTAGTTTTCTGTGGTTTCAGGGTGTCTGCCCTCTGATGCCCTCTCACAACACCTACTGTCTTACTTGGGTTTCTCTTACCTTGGACATGGTATCTCTTCCACGGCTGCTCCAGCAAAGCGCAGCCGCTGCTCCTTACCTTGGACAAGGGGTATCTCCTCAAGGCCGCCCCTCCGCCCCTCAGATTGGTTAGTTTCCTGTGATTGTGGTTTTCAGTCTGTCTGCCTATTGATGGAGAAGGTTAAGAGGCTTATGGAAGCTTCCACCATAGTTTGGCCCCAGGTAAGTAACAGGGAGGGAACACAGCTCCACCCATCAACTGAAAATTGGATTAAAGATTTACTGAGCATGGCCCCGCCCATCAGAACAGTCCCAGTTTCCCCCTCAGTCAGTCTCTCCCAACAGGAAGCTGCTGGGCTACAGTCCATGGGTTGCAAAAGTCGGACATGACTGAGTGACGCACTTAACTGATTCTTATAATTAAGCATATATGTAATTAGCAATAAATATTTCTAAGTATTTACTCAAGGTAAACTGTGTTTACAGAGACATTTGTATTCTAACATTTATAGCAGCTTTATTTATAAGAGCTGAGAACTGAGAACAACTTAAATCTGCATCAGTGGATGAATGGTAACAAATTTTGGTATTATCTCTGTAATGGTAGACTGTGTGTCTGTGTGTGTTGTGTGCATGTGCACGCACGCATGTGCTCAGTTGAGTCTGACTCTTTGTGACCCTGTGGACTGTAGTCTGCCAGGCTCTTCCGTCCATGAAATTTTCCAGGCAAGAATCCTGGAATGGTTGCCATTTCCTATTCCAAGGGATCTTCCTGATCCAAGGATTGAACCCTTGTCTCTTGCATCTCCTGCATTAGCAGGTGAATTCTTTACCACTGTGCCACCTGGGAAGCCCATAATGGTATGTTACTTGGTAATAAAAAAGAGTGAATATGATATGATATGAGTCTTAAAAATGTTATGTTGAGGGGAAGCAGCCAGAAACAAAAATAGTTTGTATGTGATTCCTTTTATATGAAATTCCAAAAAAGCCCAAACTAGTTAATGGTGACAGAAACAAATCTGTGGTTGTCTGAGCCTAGAGATGGAGGCAGGAATTTACTGCAAAGGGCATGAACCAGCTTTTTTAAAAAAAATTTGGTTGACATACAGTATTATGTTAGTTTCAGGGAGACCTGGGTTTAATCCGTGGTTTCGGAAGATGCCCTGGAGGAAGGCATGGCAACCCACTCTTGTATTCTTACCTGGAGAATCCCCATGGACAGAGGAGTCTGGGGGGCTGTGGTCCGTGGGGTCGCAGTGACTGAATAATTAAACACACTCACAGTCTCCTTTAGTGTGGCCCTTGACTGTCTTTCCAGCTTACCTTCTGTTACAACACCCGGCCTCTCACTTTGCTTATGACCCTTGTTTCCCAACACTAGCCATGTTAATCTCATTTCTTTTGGCTATATGCCCCTCTCCCGCCAGCCTCTTGTCTAGTTTACCCTTTAAAACTCATCTCAGGACTCTCTGCCTCCAGAAAGTCTTCATTTATTTATTAAACTATCGTTCTTCACATGGTTCCTCTCCAAGAAAGAGAAGTACTCTGATGGTGTTTCTTTGGTTCAGTCATAGCTCTTAAAGGTACAGTTACCATTTTGGCTTGTGTTTCTAGTCCTTTCTCCCCCACTAGATTGTGTACTTGTTGAGCACAGTGATTATATTTTATTCATGTTTTGGATCCACAGGCCTGCTTTATAATAAGTGCTTAATAATTTGTTGAAAGATTGAACATAAATGTTAAGTGAGAAAAGGAGGAAAAAGTGCACGTGGAGTGATTATTACTGCTTTGTTTTAAGCAAAACTTTTTGCATAGAAAGCAAAATACTGGGAAGATTTATATCAACATTTTTTAATACCAATTTGGGTGGTAAGATTAATTTCTTTAGTATTTTTGGCAGTTTTGAATTTTTCAAAAAAACATTTAACTTGCAGTTATTTCATGAGACATTATCTTAAAAACTGACTGTATAACTTTTGCCTATCAAATAAATTTTTGCATTTCTCTAGGTCCACAGCACAGAGACAATTTTTAATCCGTTAACCACAGACCTGAGTGTGAAGATTCCTGGTTGGTCAGATGTATCAGTTCAACATGAGGCATCAGAGGATCCCGGTGCTACTCCTAGCATTCAGCAAGTAAAAAGCCCTGAGAAAGTCCAGATTGCTCACCCTCTGCCAGTGGCTCCCTCCTACAGTTATG